>NC_133488.1:508933-538751 GCF_025370935.1 Choristoneura fumiferana | reverse complement strand
GGATACCATATTATTTCAGATAGTAAGTAATAGTGCCAAGGCAGTGGACCATTTCAAAATATAAAGTTTGGAACCACCAAAAACAAAAATATTTTCCTGCTAATTTGTTGAGACTGAATAGATAAAACTTCCCTCACAGAAACCATCCAGACATAAAAAAGTTATACCAAATGTTCCCTGTTATACCTACTTGCATATATTTTGCTAAAATGTCACCAGGAATGTCGTGGTTATTTAGCTTACTGAGAATACTATAATTTTGGTTTGACCAATGAAAATCTTGAAATTTTATAACATTGCCCTGTCTTTTCCTCCATCATAAAAAATCAAGACTACTACAAGCGAAATTAGGGTGGCTCACACTTCTTTTTTATGCCGTTGTTGCTGAAGGGTTACAAATTCTGCCACAAATAATTTAGCTATGAAAACGTAGTTTTTGATGTACGAGGCAGTAAGCACGATTCGCATACAGGTTATTGAACAGCCTGTGTGCATGTTACATTGAAGTTGTTATGGCTTGTGTCCCAGGCTTATCATGCTTAACATGGCTTATCTAATTATCAAATCGTGGTTGACGAGTTTCGCTTTTAGTAGATTTTGTTCTTATACAAAGATGGCACTCCTATCGCGCAAGTTCCTAGACCTATGCCTAAGGTGCTTTCCTAGTCCATATAATACAAAAAGTTATGCATTTTGAAACACAAGTCGGTCAAGTAAGTAAGAAAATTGATATGAATTTAGTTACATCCAAACCAGAAAATTTGGTCCATACAACAAATTATGAAACTGAACTAGTTTCAGAGGAACAGGCTTATTTTCTCTAAAGAAGTATACACTTAAATGTTACATACCGTAGTTAGATTTACCGGAAGGAATGGATAAATATATAATAAAATGCATTATCTTGCAATAACTATTACTGTTACTAAAAAATAAATAAAGTAAAAAGCTATTCCAAAATTTCCTTACGCAAGTGCAAAATGCTAGATTAATAACAATAAGATGATGATTAATAAAACAGTTATCCCGAAATATTAGTTTAAACATTTATCCCCTGTTTTCCATGATGTACATTTAAAAATAATAGAGATATTAACGACTAGGCAATATTCGATGTAAATACAAAACTATTATAAAAATGTGGAATAATAAAATTTATTAAACTTGTGATATCGCTATAGACTGCATAATATACCAATCACCCAAAAACTTTGTATAATGGCAAAAATATGGCAAAACCATGTATAAAAGGAATGGTATCGTTCATTGGCAAATCAACAGGGCTACTGCGAAACTCGTAGTTCGTGGCGTACGGTCCCTTTGGCACTTATACAATTTAATACGAGAGCGAGAGGGACGGTACGACACGAACTTCGAGCTTCGAGTTTCGTAGTAGCCCTGCAGAGATTTAAAAGACAATGACAACAAGCATAATCTCAATTTCTAAGTTGACCCAGCAAACATAGATTTTTTATCCAGTAAGCTCATTTTAGATTGTAAATTATGGCAAGGTATACAAGATGAGTAAAATAGACTCAATTCATAGCCCTATTTAACCTAGATATAGTACAATAATAACAGTATGTCTTAATTTAATAGCTGTACAATAACTAATTAGTGGAATTAAAATTATATATAAATTTACATGTATTTTTATAGATTGGCAACTAGTATTCCTCAATGACATGGTGGTGATCTTTGGAGAATGTGGATATTGTTCGAGTTTACATTCGTAAATAACGTATATTTAAATAGTTTCTTAACAGAACCTTTCAGAGCTCTTCATCACCGATAGCTTCAAATGCGTTGTTCTCGACACAATCTTTTCCAGATTTAAAAGCGACGGAGGCGAACTTCTCAGTCAATTTTTGGACCGAAAATATTTCTCTTGAGCTTCCTGAATTGTAGGAGTCTCCATTCTGTAACGCAAAGATAGTAAAACCAGTAATTATTGTTCATGTCCAGATCAAGCACATCCATGCACGCGCGCTTTATGATGTCAGGTCAGTGTACTCGCCAATTTGTGTGCTTGTGTGGGTGTGTGTCGATTAAACAGAACTACATAATTTTACGTAACGTATGCAAATAAGACCACCACTAGTTGTTATACCGCCTGCGGGGAGCGATCGCACGCTGTATAAGTAACGACCGAGTTATCGACCAATGCAACTAAGCCTTTAGGGTCTTTGCGCATCTATCGACGCGGAATCGGTAAAAGCCGATAGAAAAAAGCTTCATGTCCACGCAATAAGAGTTAAAAAGGCACGGGTCGGCTCGGCCGACGCGCCTCGTATTTTTGGCTCCTATTGCATAGACATAGACATAAGGCTATTACCGAATCCGTGTCGATAGATGTGGGGAGATCCTAAAACAGCGTTTCACGTTGCATACCAGAGATGTGCGAGGATGTGTTACGAGGAATATGTTTTTCATTAACCAATAGAAACGCTTCATTTCCCTCCCCTCGCTCCGCTCAGTTGTTTCCTCCAGAGATGTGCTGTGCAAGGGTGTGTAAATGAAGCGTTTCTATTGGTTAATGAAAAACACATCCTCGCACATCTCTGGTGGAAACGCTGCTTTAGCGGTGGTATAGGGTATAGGTACGTTTTAGGTACTAACGGCGGAGCTGAGCGTGTCGCTGGAGGAGGAAGGAGTAACGACGTGGCTGGAGCCGTCGCGGCGCAGGTACGTGAGCGCGGCGCGGCGCGCGCGCACGCCCGGCCCCGCGCCGCCCTTCTGCCGCATTAGCTCGTCCACGATCGACTGGAAACATACGAAATATACTGTACATGTATAGAATGAAGCGTAACATTGCAGAGGCCCGCGATTAAAATTAAAGGATTGACATCTTCAGTGCCAACCGCCGATTTGTGATGTGCAATAAAGCATATCCACCAACGAGATGGACGGATGATGTATTGCCTAACGTTACTGACGCTCGCGATCGCAATCAAATGACAGATTTCGCATAAAAAACTGTGATTTTGAGTCATTGCGAACGTCAGAAACGTTAGGCATTACGGTCTCTGGTTAAATCCGTGGGTTCACGGTGCAACTGTGCGGTGGTGGTGGTGGGAGGCCTATGTCCAACATTGGACCAGTGGACGTCCTAGGTACGGCTAAGATATTGATGATGATGATATTAGTATCGTATTGTACCTATTGTGTGACTCAACATCTGTAATCAAAAAAATGTTATTCCTATGTCGGTGACACGCATGTGTGTCAGCAGAATTCGTACTCCTGCAAGCCCCTCTTCCCCCACTGGGCACGTGCCCAGGGCCTCGCACTGGGATGGGCCCCTCCCCTCCCTAGTCGCTACTCCATTACCCAAACGATAACCGATAGCTAAATAGTGCTTTACTATGGTCATAGGGGTCCCATTATCCTAATGTGCTCAGGGCCTCTAATACGTGAAAGACGGCCCCACTGCTATGCCAGGGACATTCGGGGGTTTACTAATTTTTCGGCGAATGACGTTTGGCAACCTGTTTCATATCGCAACTTTTCATCTCCCAACTGTTTAATATTGCTGAAACTAAAAATATTTCAGGATTTTTATAAAACTAACCTAACCTAAAGCGTTCTACACGATGGCCCTGAAATAAATCCTGAAATATTTACGGTTTTAAGTTTGCGAAATGAAACGGGTTGCTAAACGTTACGTTGCGAAAAGGCAGTACCCGTAATTCGGGACTATAGCGGGACGTTGCTAGAGCCGAATGTGTTGGAAGGTATAGTCTGGTCAAAAATGGCGAAACCACCTTTGGCGAGAATAATTATAGTCTTCCTATTCTGGAATATCTGTCCTATCTATGATGTAATTTTACCAAACATTAAGAAAAACACACAGAGATGTTACGAATTTCTTGTAATTTGGATTAATTATATATTTACTAGAATACGTTTATTTAATTATTATTTTTTATTTAATCCAACAACCCTTCTATACAGTTGCCAGAGTCTTAAACTATCTCCAACCATAACAAGTTTTATCTAAATTGGTGCAGAGGTTTACGCGTGAAAAGGTGACATGACAGCCAGCCAGACTGACAGTGACTTACGCATTTAAGTATAATATTAGGGTGGATTTATCTAAGTTCAGTTTTTTTTATTTTTATTACAAAAAATTACAAAATTAAAATAGCCAACAGCAGCGTGGCGCCATAACAACTTGATTTCCACCGAATATTTTTCTTACCAACTTTTGTGAAAACAATTGTTTCGCAAAGCTTGTTGTTACTAACTGCAGGATGTTGCATCCAAGGATATGCCAAACTAATGCTTCCCTCACTTTTCGAGTCCTCTAACGTTTCGTCCACGCTACTTCAAAAAAAAAAAAAACAAGCGACCACAGCGACTATAAAAAAATATGACGTTTTTCTGTCGCTTCTCGCACTAATTGCTCCGTAATTCACATACCTACCGTGCTTTAGCAACATGGATGTGAAACCGCAGTCTTCCTTTAAGTCCAATTTAGACTGGCAATAAAAATCTTGCAAATTGCATTACATTGAGAGATAATAAAGCAAACGAGTTTGAAGAGATCAGTCGAACGCCGCTTTGTAACGCAACTTGTTAAATGTTTCTTGCAGGTCTAGGGCTTTACATTGCATTCGCAAATTCGTTACCTTTTTAGGGTTCCGAAGCCAAAATGGCAAAAACGGAACCCTTATAGTTTCGCCATGTCTGTCTGTCTGTCCATCCGTCCGTCCGCGGCTTTGCTCAGGGACTATCAATGCTAGAAAGCTGTAATTTTGCACGGATAGATATATATATATATATATATACAGTTGTGGTCATATAATTAAGAACGATTTTTTATAGAGAAGATTTTTTCAAACTGACAAGTGTTACTAACTGCATGTATATTTTTGTACTTCTCTCGGTATCGTAAAACAATTCCGTACTAGCGGTAAATTCATTTATACATATAATTGGCTAAAAAATAAATATATAAACTTTATACATTACATCTAAACCTAGTATTACTACTTACTGGCTGGTCATATAATTAAGAACGCTGAATAGTTTATTTTTTATTCAAATTTATATAGAGAACGGACGGCCGCTTTGTGGTTTTAGGTTATTATTCGAATAATTTTGGCGCCATTTAGTGCCGTAAAAGTCTTAAAGGCGATTGCTTCATATAAAAACAATGGGGAAAAATAAAAGTTGTGATAAATCTACAAGAGAAGTAATACTAAAACTTCGCGACAAGAATTGGTCGTATAAACACATAGCCGATCATCTGCAATGTTCAAAAACTATGGTTTTCCACGCCATAAAGCATTTTGCCACGTATCAAACTACTTCAAATGTTCCGCGTGTACCTAGACAAAGAAAGTCATCTCGTCGAGATGATCGAAATATCGTTCGTTTGGCAAAACAAAATCCTTTTAAAGGGTCTAATACCGTCTAATGAGTTAAGAAAAAAATATTTTGGCGAAAACAACCCTTCAGCAATCTCGGCACGCATTATTCGAAGGCGTTTGGTAGAAGAAAAGTTGCACGGAAGGATAGCAAGGAAGGTGCCTATGTTGAAACGGTGTCATAGGCAAGCCCGGCTTGCATTTGCAAGAAGATATGAAAACTGGACAGTCAGACAGTGGAAAAACGTTCTTTTTTCTGACGAGACGAAAATAAATAGGGTATGTTCTGATGGCAAACGATATGTAAGACGGCTTCCAAATAAAGCATTCGACCCAAAGTACACAAAAGTGACTTTAAAGCATGGCGGGAGAAATGTAAAAATTTGGGGATGTTTTTCTGGACATGGTGTTGGACCTGTTAGGCTGATAGAAGGAAACATGGATCAATTTCAATACAAAAACATACTGAAAGAAACAATGTTACCATATGCTGAAGGCGTGCTTCCGGTTATTTGGACATTCCAGCATGACAATGATCCCAAGCATACTGCACGTACCGTTAAGGAATTCCTCACATCGCAATCAGTTTCTGTCTTAGATTGGCCAGCCAACAGCCCCGATCTTAACTCAATAGAGCATCTTTGGTGCGAAGTCAAGAAAAAGGTTTCAAATCGACAGTGTGGCAATTTAAGAGAACTGTATGACGTATTCTTAGAAGAATGGAGCTCTATCTCTCTTGCGAAATGTCAAAAATTGATAGATTCAGTGCCTCGCCGGTGTAAGGCAGTAATAAAAAGCCGTGGACATGCTACTAACTATTAATTTAGTTAAAATGTATTAAATTGCTTTTTTTTGTGTACAAACTTCACGTTAGTGTGATTTAGTTAATCTAAGTTTCAAATAAAAAAACTTTCGAGCAGTTCAATAAATCGTTCTTAATTATTTGTCCAGCTTCATTACTATTTTAATTTGTTACTAAAGAGAATAAAAACAAAATTTGTAAAAAAATGTCAGCAATTTTATTATTTATCTTAATCCCGTTTGCTCTATTCATGTGGCTATTTCATAACGTAACTAGTTACTTCTAAGAAGGAACCACGACTACACATGACATGATTTAGTTAAAAATAATCTGGAACTTCAAATCGTTCTTAATTACATGACCACCACTGTATATACAATAATATATATATATATATAGTTTACATATTATATATATATATATATTAATATATATTAATATATATATATAATATATATATATATAAATATGTAAACTATGCTGACAAAATAGTACAATAAAAACTATAAAAATTTTTTACGGTATTTCCTTAGACGTAAAGTGGAGGTTTTTTTTTTCGTCCAACCCTATAGTGTGGGGTATCGTTGGATAGGTCTTTTAAAACCATTAGGGGTTTGCTAAGACGATTTTTCGATTCAACGATTTTTCATTACAATTGAGCGTCCCCCCCCCCTACCCCTCTAAAATCTAAACCGGTGGGTGGAAAAATTTAAAAAAAATCAGGGTGGTATTAAGTATATCAAACTTTCAAGGAAAACTATAACGGTTAAGTTTGCTTGAGAATTATTAGTATTTAAGAGTAAATAGCAGCCTAAGGTATAAACTATACCAAAACTATGGAAGATTCCGTATAAAATACGAAATCCTTAGAAAAATATTACTTAATTTTTTCGTAATGGCTACGGAACCCTATTTCGGGCGTGTCCGACACGTTCTTGGCCGGTTTTTTATTTTTTTATAGCTGTATAGTCGACGTCATGCATGACAATGATTAATAGGTATACAAAGTCATAAAGTACCTGTAAACAGACGCTTATGAAGGTGGCGTGTTCCGTCCTCAAGGTTATCCATTTCAAGTTGTCTTTGCTAATGAGATATTCAAAGGACAACTCGTAGTTTTTGTTAGAATCTTCTAGCTGCGATCTGTGACCGTTTGATATTGATTGGTCGACCTGTAATATGGAAATGCATTTTTTTTAAAGTATACAGTTAAGGAAATTTTATACACGAGCCATAAGTTGCATAATAACAATGCACTTGACTCTGAGGCCGCATTGTCTAACGCGCAGGCGTTGGCAATCGCATTCACATCTACCCTCGTCCTAAAATTCAAATTCAAATTAATTTATTTCACTTGATTTCAGGTACAAAAATATGACTTAAATAACATTGAGTTTCACTAAAATTTACCAGATATAACTTGATATAAGGCATGCGAAATTGAACTAAATAAAAACTTAAATCGAACCTATACCGTTTTTAGGAAATAACTGGTGAAAGCGATTGTGATTGCGTGTTTTATAATTATGATATAGCAAATGATAAAGTAGGTAATATAACTTGTAAGGAACACTGGACGAGATAAAAAATGTTAATTAAACAAAACTAAAACAATATTTTACAGAGCTTAGTTTTCGCTATCTGCACGCGTGGATCTCTCCAAGACAGTCACTTGTTTTTTTTTCAGCAGTTCTCAGGAGTAGGGTATGGAAGGATATTTTGTACCTACAATACGACCACACATGAGATGGTAGCTTGGATGGCCCAGATGGAATATTTCACTTGTCAGTACTTTCAATTTCACCTGCTGTCTATTTCATGCCAAAACATACCAATCACTGCTGTATCGTCATCCCAGCCTATTTACGTCCCACTGCTGAGCACGGGCCTCCTCTCAGAATCTCCCACGCGGGCTCAGTGCGGATTGGGAACTTCACGCATACCATTGAATTACTTCAAAGGTGTGTGCAGGTTTCCTCACGATGTTTTCCTTCACCGTAAAGCTCGTATTAAGATTAGTTTTTGGAGTCTTTTTGTATTTTTTATTTCAACTCCAAATTATGTTACTTTTAAAATTTGGAGTTGAAATATAAAATACAAAAATATCAAAAACCAATCTTAATTTGATTGCTTAATAGCGACATCTCTTGCCCGGGTGAGCGGTTACTTTTGAAGGTGTTTAAGTTTCTCGATGAGGGCTAAAACATAGATGTCGCTAGTGTCGCTGCTTAAGTGACTAATTAAGAAACAACAAACAAGCTGAGATATGTGGTGCATAGGAGAAATTTGTGTCTGTACTCCTGTCGGGTTCAATTTCCGGCGCTGGTCTCTTTTTCTGGTTTTTCTGTGCATCCATGTTTCAGTTTGTATTTTCGGTAAAGCTCGTAGTAGATTTCAAATGTAATTTCGCATATGAGTGAGTGGAGGCCCTTTTTGGTGTCCGAGTAACTTAGTTTTAGTGCTAGTTTTAGTCTTATTACTGTACAGTGGTGGTACAATACAATACAATACAATGACTCTTTATTGTACACCAGAAATTAGTAAGCGGCAAGAAAACAGGTACACATAGAGAAAATTACAAGGTAAGCAATAGGCGACCTTATCGCTTAAGTGGTACTTATGGAACCAAAATAAATCTCTCTTTCTTGCTTTCTTTCTTTCCATGCTTTTGTCAAGGAAATCATAGTGAAATTGATTATTACAAGATTTCACCTTGGAACATGAATCAGTTTTTTCGACTATGCTTAACATTAAGGATGTGTATACATGTTTTTGAAACTTTGGCCGTTTTTGATCTTTGCACTTGACTGTACATTGAATGGTTTACCCATGAGCTTCCATAATGAATCCAAATCACCCAATCTAGTCCAGAAACTATAAGTCATAAGTCATAAGTCATAAGTCATTTATTTGCAGAAAATAGTGTACAATAAGATAGTGGATTGGAGTAATAATGACACAACTATTTAACTACACAGTAGCATGCAAATTATTTAAAAAAAAAAACAAAACAATTATATAATTCAATTACAAATAAATTAAATACTATATTCATTATAATAAAGATTACCCTTTGCAAAACAGAAATTCTTTGATGGTGTAGAATCTTTTTTGCAGTAGCCAATTATGCAACGTTCGTATACATACCCTATATGGCAGGCTAGTTATATTTGTAGGGACATGATTAAATATTCTTATGGCCATGCAATAACAATTTTGCTGCAGAGTTTGGAAACCGTTTTTGGTAGGATCAGTCTTGTTGGATATCTTGTATTAAAACTACATACGCTTTTAAGTTCTTTAAACAAGTGATAATTTGATTTCACAAATTTCGTTATTTCCAATATGTATAGCGATGGCAGAGTAAGTAGTTTTAGTTCATCAAACAATTTCTTACAGGATGTTAGTGGGTGTTTATTACAAATAGCCCGTATGCACTTTTTTTGGCTTACAAATAACCTATTAACTTCACAACAGTTGCCCCATAACACAAGTCCATATCTTAACACAGATGCCACGTAACCATGGTAAGCTAGAAGAGCAGTTTCCCTATTTACTAATGTAGATAACTTTCTAATAGGATATACAAAACTATTGATCATTTTACTTTTTTTTTCTATCTGAGGTTTCCAAGAACAATTTTTATCCAACATAATACCCAGAAATGTCAATTCATCAGCTTCACGTATCAATTTATCACCATATTTTACATTTAGATTCATACCTACTTTTCTGTTGTAAAATTGTACGTAACTTGTTTTGTCAAGATTAACGTTTAAATTATTTGATTCTAACCACTGAATTACATTATTAACTAAATTATTTATATCATCATTATAAGTATTTATATTATTACATGGTATTATAATAGAAATGTCATCAGCAAATAAAATACATTGATGATCTGTCACATGCGTAAGGTCATTTATATATAATAAAAACAACAAAGGACCCAGGACGCTACCTTGGGGTACTCCGACTTCATTACTTTTAAACTTAGATCTAATATAACCAATATCTTTTCTATTGTTAATATTTTCTATTTGGACACACTGGGTTCTGTTGTTTAGGTAACTCTTTATCCAGTTTAAGGCTACACCTCTAATACCATATCTTTCACATTTTTGTAGAAGGCGTTGATGTGAGACAAAATCAAATGCCTTGGTCATATCAAAAAAAACGGTACAAACTGGCTTTCTCATATCTATATTTTCAGTTATACATTTGATAAGCATGAATGCAGCTAATGTAGTGGATTTCCCTTTTTGAAATCCATTTTGTTCATTATTAATTATATTGTATTTGTCACAAAATGATGAAATTCTCGCGTGCATGGCTTTTTCGAATATTTTGGATAAAACAGGTCCTAATGTTATAGGACGATGATTACCCAAAACCTCTCTATCACCCTTTTTATACAAAGGTTTAACAATAGCTCTTTTTAGTTTATTAGGAAAAACACCATTTACAAAAGACAAATTTATCAAAAAACTTATAACAGGCGCAATAATTGCAACACATTTTTTTATGATTTTAGTTGATATCTCATCGTACCCTACTGCATTGGTATTTTTTAAGGCTTTAACAATTTTTATTACCTCATGTTCGTCACAAGGATGTAAGTACATGGTTGAAGTACAATTGCGTACCTTGCCTAGGCGATGTTTTGTGTAGTCATATTTATTTTTCGTTTGATTTATATAATAGTCGTTGAAAAGATCAGCTATGTCTTCTATGTTTGTAATGACACTGTCCTCCTTTTTTATTTTAGTGATGTGATTTGGTTTATATTTACTAAATGCCCTATTTTGTATTAAGTCCCATGCAGCTTTACATTTATTTTTTGAATCACGTAGGTAACCAATATTTTGTTTTTTTTTAGAGTAACGAATACAAGCTTTAAGTAGCATTGAATGTTTATGATATTTATTTTTTACTGCATGGTTCTTAGTTTTATAGTAGAGGAATCGTAATTTCCTCTTCGTTATACAAGACTTTTTTATACCTTTAGTAATCCAATTTTTATTTTTATTTTGGTTAGATATTTTAATTCTAATTAGTGGAAACGATAACTTATAAAGTAATGCAAACATATCATGGAATTCATTAAAGGCATTATTTAAATCAGTTTGACTGTAAACGTTAGTCCAGCTTAAGTTCTTTAAGTTATCACAAAATTTAATAATGTTTTCCTGGCAAAAATCTCTTCTCATAATGTACCAACTTTCGACGGTAGAAGCTTTTGTTTTAGTATGAAAACTAATAGTTTGACCTGTGTTATGGTCGGAGAGTCCCAATTCATGCACTTTCACAGAAGCATTCGGAACATTACTCATAATGTGATCAATGCAGGAATTGAGCCGGGTCGGTACGGTAACGTGAAGGCTATAGTTATAGTTTTGAACAATTCTTTGTAGCTCACGACTGTCTTTTGAATCTTTGAGAGTATTTATGTTGAAATCCCCCGTTAAAATGATTTTGTAATGTTTACGATTACGCAATTTATGTAAAAGGTCCTCTAGACTTCTTAAAAAAATGTTTGCAGTTTCGTACTTAGGTATTCTGTAAAGACATATAATTATTATTTTTTGCTCCGGTATTTCTATACTGCAGCATTCAAAATTATATTCGGACGCAATGCAGACCAAAGTGATATCTCTATACTCAATTCCCCTTTTACAAAGTATTGCTACACCTCCGCGTTTTTTATTTCGTCGTGAGAAGAACGCAGCTAGCTCGTAGTCTTTTATGTATATATTTTTTTCTTCTCCAGACATTACGAAAGTCTCTGACAAACAAATGACATCAATATCGATGCCCCTTTCTAGGAATTCTTGCAAGCATATTTCAAGCGCATCTCTTTTATTTAGAAGCCCGCAGATGTTTTGGTGAAATAATGTAAAATTATTCACGAAAGAGATGGTTACCCGAGCTGGGTGGGACTGTACCAGCGACTGCACCGCTGTCCTGCTCCAACTCTTCTTGTTGAATTGACTTGTCTAGAAGGTCAATTTCGCATCTATTCTCGTAGCCAATATTCCATAAATTTATTTTAAGATGATTAAATATTTCTGTCATGCCTTTGCTGTTGACCGTACCCTTTGTTTTTGTGAACATTCTGTAGTCATAGGTTAGAGTAGAGTTCGAGTCGAAAAGATATGCGTATCGATGTGTTTCAATATCTAGATGAAGAAGGTTATTAAATGTTTCTACCCTCCAATTGTACAATTTACTGACTTCGCTACATTTATAAGTGGGTAGGCATAAGACTAAGTTTGTGTGCGATATATCTTGCAATGATTTTCGAATGTAGTGTATCAAATCCACGTAATCGTTTGTAGAAGTGAAATCTTTCTCGCCAATAAATACTATGCAGTAGTCCGTCATTGTAAAATAGCTTATTTTCTTATTTAAATCTTTTAATAATTCCCTTACTCCACAGTGCGAAAGTAAATAATGACAGATTTCTGTCTTACTGGAAAATGTGTCTTGTGCTATAGTTGATAGAGGTGTTTGATTATTGCTGCTTACAATGCAGAGTTTGGGTTTCAAAGGGGACTGACTTTGAGTGTCGTTATTATTTCCGTGATGATTAGGTATAGTAGACTTTTTAGGTTTCTGTATGATATTTTTTGCCCTAGGCTGAGGTGAGTCTAGTTTATACAAGCTGTTTATGTCAGAATTTAAGGACCTACGTCTCTTTATTTTTAGAGATGGTTTTGCAGGTGTAGTTTTGCGTATTGGACTTTGTTCAGTGAAGATTTTTTTGTATAAGTCTAATTTCTTCTGTTTTTCTTCTAGCTGTTTGGTCAACGTGTTTACTTCAGTGGTCAAGCGTTCTATTTCGCAATGTGCGCTCGCGAGTTGTACTGACATATTATTCATTTCATCCTTCAAATCAGCCATCTGTGAAGTCTCTATACTCGATATATTTGGTAGACTTTGGGAGTCCTCGTCCAGTTCTGTAGATGATGAATGTAAGTCTGAATCGAATTCGGAATCCGAGGGTTCTTCTGATGAGCATTGTACTACTTTCTTAGGTCTCCTGCGCGAATTCCTATCATTATCCAATTTGGGCTCCAATGCCGGTGGCTTCTTATTAGAAATGACCCCACCACGAGAAAGCTCCGGGAGACTGTCTTTACATATTGTCAAATCCGATAAGTCATAATAATTGACTATTGAAAAAGAACACACACACACACAAACATCACGCCTGTATTCCCAAATGGGGTCGGCAGAGCACACGAAACGTTACCGCTTCGGAGCCACTTTTAGCAATTTTAGGTTTTAAGTTTGACAAACACGGTAAAATAGTGAGTGTTGAAAAATAACACTATGTTAAAATTTAAGTTCGAAATTAAGAATTAAGTATCAGATCGAGTTATGGGGTTTGACTATACCGGATGTGGCCTGTAATACGAGCAAAAAATTAAGTTCAGCGAGTTTTAAAAATAATGGAGTCTTTGAATTTTCCTTTTTTCATACAAATTATATACTGCTATCAATGTACGTCATCCTGAACACAACTGACGTCGCCTGTCACTACAAACATCAAGCATTTTGCTTAACATTGCTTTCTCGAATAAACTTAAAAGTGTACCTAATAAAAATTAAAAAACTAATTGTTTTTCCGGGTCGTACTTGGTCCAGCGGGTCTCTTTGGCCATACGACGGGGCAATGCCGCTGGGGTGATGGGTACGTTTGGGCCAAGTACGATGCGGACGGGTCTTGAGTAGTTTTTATTTTATTTTATTATTTAATTTATTACTATTATTCTTTTTCTCATTAAGCTTTTTTGATATTTGTTTGTATATATATATTTAGTATTACTTATTATTATTTAATTAATTGTGATATAGTTGAGAACATTTATTTTTATTTATTTATTTGGGAAACAAACAGCATATATGACACAGTTGAATATAAATTAATTTAGATGATACATAAGCCAAAACAGTTTCCACTTATAAAGAAGTAACATTTTTTGTTGCTCGAGCGAGCGTACGTTACAAGTAATAGGCATGCAAAACAATTTTTTAAGCAAATTAACAAAACAAATAATTAAAGTTTAAATTATAATAAGTGTTTTGTAACTAGTTTTTATTTAAGTAGGTAGTATACAGGGTGGATTTCGACAAGGGACCTTTGCGGAACTGGCAGATAGTTCAACCTTCGTACTATATTTCCCCATAGAAACTATGGAAATATATGTCACCGTTTTCAAGTTATAGCCTTTTAAACATTCATACCAAAAACTACTTTGTGCCAACCCTAAACAGGTGGCTGGGTCAATGTTCTTACTTGTAAACAATCTTTAGACGTCAGGATATTACGTTAAGGTGTTGTCATTTGTCCATTCTTAGATCTGCGTGCAACGCTAAAAAAATTCGTAGCAGGATTTGCAGAGGTGATTGTCTCTGGAGTATTTATGTAATTTCTTAGTTAATTAATAATTCTAACAACAACAAATAACTTACATGACATGACATGACATTGACATTCACTCGAATGTACTCAATCGTCATATTCGTCATAAACAATTAAAGAAGATAGTAACCTCTTTCATCATAAATAAAATGTCTCTGTTTACCTACCTAAACTGATAAAAAGGTTTTAGTTTGTTAACTAGCTTCATCAAATTATTTTCGAATGAATTGAAATTGTTCCCTGGTTGATCAGCAATTCATACAATAGGCTGTCCTTGTTTTTTATTTTATTTTGGTTATCGTCAAAAAATTTAATACTTCACATATTTGGCGGATATTGCACTAAAGTTGTAGTAATAGGTTGTCATAGGACTCTTCATTCGCCGAGCCGAGATAGAATCAACGCACTTTTTACAACTATCGAAACTCTTCGACAATCTTCGTAGGAAAAATCGTGAAGAGCAGACATTATCGCATGTGCACCGACATACTCGGGCACGGGCTGCAGCGTGTATTATTAGACACGGAGGAACATTTGAACACCGTATGTAAAAATTGTAATAAAGTAACTGATATTCGTATTTTTGCATTTTATTTGATTTATTTGACTTTTATGTGTCATTTTTACATCAGTACGATGACAACAACTCTCGGAAATAAACGTAATATCCCGAGTTTTCCCGACGGCGATTTCTTAATCTAGCCATCTTGCCGTTATGTGCAGATGCAATATAGGGTTATCACCACAGTTAAAAATGAGTGAATTTTGTATTTTTTTTTACTTTGTTAAGTATCTAAACATTATAAATCGACTGTGTATCACTCAAACGATGCAATATCTCCGCAAAGGTCCCTCGTCGAAATCCAGCCTGTATAGGTTTAAGTTGTCTTTTATTGTATTTTATTAATTTTGACATGTTATAATTATTTTTTTGTTTTATAAATACATGTTAATATCCTACAATAACTTTACTTAATAAATAAATGGGATTATTTTTAAAAGTCGCTGAACTAATGTTGTTCTGTTTGAGGAGTATGATTTATGTTTTAATTATTTGCTAATTTTTTTATTTTATTTTTATTCAACTGGATGGCAAACGAGCAAGTGGGTCTCCTGATGATAAGAGATCATCACCGCCCATAGACACCTGCAACACCAGGGGATTGCAGATGCGTTGCCAACCTAGAGGCCTAAGATGGGATACCTCAAGTGCCAGTAATTTCACCGGCTGTCTTACTCTCCACAACAGTGCAAGCACTGCTGTTTCACGGCAGGATTAGCGAGCAAGATGGTGGTAGCAATCCGGGCGGACCTTGCACAAGGTCCTACCACCTGCGAACCTGCTTACAGGCCACACCCGGTATATACAACCTTAAAGCACTGTAAGACTTAGTTAGCTTTTATTTAATTAATGATTTGATTTCCTGCGTAGTCCGGGAGCTACCTAGTAGACATTTAGATTAAGTATTTGTGGTGAGCTGATGATAATTTTATGACATTTATTTAAATACAAAAATACACACTGCTGAACGGTAATTTTGATAATTTTTATCTTTCATGCAATGCAAACAATTTTACTCGACAAATATTTTGACCAAAATATACATCAAGATAATAAGTAAGTACCAAAGTTACTTCCACAGTCATTATTTATTTAAAACTCCGAGGCTAAAGTAATTTGAAATTATTATGAAATAGCAAATTATGCAGATAAAAAATGACATAGTGACATGTTTGCTTAGCACACCCCCTTTCGGGCCGAGCGTGACTGAGTGCGACCGATGTTGCGGCGGGCGATTTGCGGTTCATTTGTGCGGTGAATATCTTAGCCTCGCAATAAACAGAGAAAACTCTCGCCTAGCTCCCGGTCGCACGTATTCGGGCCAAATCTTTAGTGTTATTACGGCGTATATTTTGGCGTTTCAAATATAGATAGATAGATAGATAGAAATCATTTATTCATATATAAATAATTACAATTTACACAATTACAATAAATGCGCCAAACTGGAGAGACCAGTTTGTTGGCGCGCCGCGCTCAAATCACGTTACTTAATTGTTTACGATGTTTGAGTTATTCTAATGCTAATGATATTAATATTTTAGCGCAGACATGCATATTAACACTAAGATGAAGCCGAGTTAAATTAACAACCTACAATTAACAACCACTTTTGCTACTTGGTATACGCCTCTAATAGTGCATTTTTAAGCTTAGTCTTAAAGGCTGCTTTACTAATATGAATGCGTATAACATATTAACATTTTTCACACCTCTCCTTCAAAAAAGTAACTTTTCCTCCCTGACGAGAGGGAGCAAAGTGCAACTTTTCTGTTCATGGCTTTTCTAAGTGTTTTATTGAAAATGATTTTTTTTGAAGTTGATTGAATTAATTTATTGAATCAGGGGTTACTTTGCGGAGGTCCATATCAATTCTTTTAGTTAAGGAAATAAAGGTAAGGAAATTCTTTTAGTTCGTTGATTGAATTGTAAATCCATGCCATTTTCTAAGCTGGTTGATCTTTAATAATAGATTTTTTTTCAAGTTTCTTAATGCTCGGTGGGAAAAGTTGTATGAGCCACTCGGGAGCAAAATTATTTTCATCTTGGGCGTTAACGCTTGAATCCCTCGCTACGATCAGGATTCTATTTTAGAATCCCTCGCTACGCTCAGGATTCCATTGTAGAATCCTTCGCTACATTCTGGATTCAATGTAGCCCTTGCCGTAAATACGCCATTTTGCTCCCATGTGACACAAATAACTATTTCTTTCTATCTACTATTTCAATTTCGTTCAGCGGTTCGAAACGCAGGGTGAGTTGAGGTCTATGGGTAGTTCCAGGAGCTGGAAGGGCAAATAGAAGCTCAGTCCTGCGGGGCTTCGTAAATTTGGTGGACAAAAAAAAAATTACGAATGTAGAATTTTAACTTGGGGGTAATAAGTCAATTAATATATTTCTTATTTAGTATCCATGGGTATTAATAAAAATAAACACATTTTGCATAAATAACATGTTTATTTCTTATTATCCTATTTAGTCTTTATTTTCCTGGAAGCTGTATAATACTTCTTGAATCTTCTTCTCTTCGTTCGTTGTCATAGTATTTTCTTTGGCTGTAACAAATTTAACCGTTATATCATTTGCTTTATACAATTTTGTTATTGTATTTTTTTTACATTTTCTTTTTTATTCTGAACTACCTCCAAAACATAGATTCCTATTTTTCTTTTTTTTATCTTTACCATTTCTATAATCTGAATGGCTATAAGGTGAACTTGAGCGTCTATTGTATGCACCCTTTCAGGTGTGCTCTTGCAACCACTTGATGAGTGCCGGAAAGCGGCCAGGGATGACAAGGCACACCATGCATGAGATGGCGAGACACTCTGGAATCATATTATTGTAAAGACCAAAAATTGTGTTGGTCAAAACTTATACTAAGTAATGGGCCATTATAAAGCTAATAACTAAACTAATCAATTTATAATAGTTGAAAAACCCACAAAATTGTCATTCAAAGTACAATATATCAAAAATGGCTTTTACCATTGCAAGGAAATTCACTTTCACGGAAACAAAATCGCATTAAAATCGGTCTATCCGTTTGACAGTGGCGATGCAACAGACAGATACCATAATGGCGTCAAACTTACGTCAGCCTTCTTTTTGCGTCGGGAGATAAAGAAAATAAAGGTGTAAAATAAATGACACAAATGAAAATGCTAAAACATCAATGAAATGAAATGATTATAGTTAATGACGCCAAGGATGTTACCAAGTTCGTATTGGTCAGGCAAGGGGTCATTCCAGGCTTGGAGTTCACTGGTGCCGAAGAACCTGAAAGCGATGTCACCGCCGAGGAGAAGGCTTGCCGCGAAGAAGAACACTATCCGCCATCTGGCAATGTCAGTCTGCAAATAAAAGATACAGCATTACAAAGAGTTAAAGAAGATATCTCTGAGCATGAAGCTTTAAATGCTAGATTCGATTCAACTCGCATAACCGAGCTACTTTTATTCTGCATTTTTTTAAAACAACACTATTTTTACTGCATTAGCATATTTGATCATCATCATCCATCATCATCTCAGCCGTAGGACGTCCACTGTTGGACATAGGCCTCGCCCACAGACCTCCAGTTGCTTCGGTTGGCAGCGGCCTGCATCCACCGAGACCTGCGGCTTTAACCAAGTCATCCGTCGATCTTGTTGGTGGACGTCCTACGCTGCGCTTGCCGATCCGCGGCCTCCACTCGAGAACTTTTCAGCCCCAACGGCCATCCGTTCTCCGTGCTATATGGCCCGCCCATTGCCACTTCAACGAGCTGATTCGCATATTTGATAATAACATGATAATAGATAATTTTAGAAAAAGTTTTTTTGAATTTTGTTTTCGGGAGGTTGGTTGAGGGCTAAGTGTTGTTAGTTGTTGTTTGTTTGTGTAATTGACACGTTAATCCAAAAAATGCGGTTTCCAACTTCAACCAGCGATCTCAAAAAACTATTTTGCTTTTAAAATCAAGATTTTCTTCAAAACTAATTGTATTTTATGTAATAAATTTGACTAAATTTTTTGTTGCTTACGGGATGGTCTCCTAGAATGAATCCTGTGCTCAAAGGAGCCAAGATGCCGATGAGATTGGCAAAGCAGTTAGTGATGGCAAACATGACGCCGCCGAAGTTAGGCGACAGGTCGATGTGGTTCAACTGAAACAATACTATAACTTTAGCATCCTAAAACTTTCAACAATAAGCAAAATCTGTTCGTAAAACTAATGTAATGAACAAGCATACTAAGAAATGTAATCGTCGATGGTGATTTAGTGAGGATTTTTTACTTCAAGGGTCTAATCGGAGATGTTTACTTCAAGTCAAAATCAGTTTAGGTACTATCACTGTCGTCACGAAGTGCAGCATCCGGCCAAAAAATGGCCGTAACAAGTATGACTATAGTTAATGATAAGCTCCAATCGTGAGAATTCGGAAACTACTTCCAAATGTTGCCGACGTTTTTATGAATTATTTTATTTATATACCACGATCAATTTACATAGAAAATGTCGTGCAAACAAAAATTGAATAAAAATCTTGACTCGGGTAAACCACTCTATATGAGAGAGGGAGAGACAGAGAGAAACATTTGATCACACATATTCGATACACATCAAAATAGATTAGATGGAAAGAATAAAAAAATAACGTCGAATAGTATAATATGGTGAATAGTATATCGATTATTATTTCTTGACACGACCTTCTTCCACGCTGTCTTGACGGGTACTGAGTCTAACTGAAGTTGCATGACAATTACAAAAGGAAAGGATTCTTCATTTCATCTATAATAAGGGTTTTCACAGAGGCGAAATATCGCTAGATGGCGTTAGTCTCGTAAGGTCCGTTTGACGTTTGCTTGCGATTGGCTCATTTAGTTATTTAACCAATCACGAGCAAACGTCAAACGGCCCTCACGATACTAACGCCATCTAGCGATATTTCGCCTCTGTGAAAACCCTTATTGTTTTAATCTTACACAATATCCACATGAGCAGCAAGCAAGGATCCCGCCAGTAAAGGCCATGACAATAACTGCTAATGTTTTGTGTTCACTGGTCATGAACGACATAGTGATCAGGCCTATGCTAGCGCCAACGCACCCTGTAACATAAGCATGTCATCAACATACACCATATAAATCTTTAAAATCTCGTCTATATAAATTGACTTCTCTTAACGAGGTTAGATTGACGAGATCCCTTATTAGGGATTAGTTCGCCTTTGTAATTCTCTCTTCAGTGTTAATAAATGACGGAGTCCTGAGATAACAAACAAAAAAAATACAACTGAATTCATACACTCCTCCTTTTTTTAAAGTCGGTTAAAATAAAAAGAGAAAGGGCAGATCAGGAATATAAAAAACCTGACGCGAGGGCAGCACTTCTACGTTTTATATTGCAACATTCTTTACGCTTACTATGCGACACCTACCAGTCATATTGACAACGGTGACAGTGATGTTATTAAAAGGAATATTTTCTAATCTTTCAGACTTTTTCTATGACAAATACTTTTATACATTGTGAATTATATTCCTTCCAAGGCTTCGGCATTTTAACGCACAAACACAAAATAACACTTTAAAATACGACGCGCAAACAGCGTTAAACTTTGACAGCAATAGACAGATGACATTTGAATTTATTGTTACTCGTGCCACTGCAAGAAATTAGTTCTCTGGGTTTTCCGCAATATGGCGAGGTTTTTATTTATTATTCTGGTCAACCATTACTTTACTTTACCTATTGTGTTGAAAAGTTTCCTGCAACCGCTGATACTGAGTATTTGCTTGTTGTATAGGTAATCACTGATCACCCCGGCAATAACCTGGACGACCCATTGTGCTAGGAACGGAAGAGCTGATAGAGTTGAACCCTGCAATTTTATTACAAGCTTTTATTTATTTTCACCTGTCCCGTTGTCTGTCTGTAATCAAATTTTGCAAGTAAACTAGACCAACTTCCAGTAGTAAGATTGTCTTGAAATTTGGCATACATGTAAATTGCGTGACAATACAATAATCTGGTAGTGACATCCTAGTAGTCATGCCAGTATCGTCTCCGCAGGGCGGAACTCTTCAACGGTTAATGGCATCGACTTGAAATTTGGTATGCAAATGTAGTTTAGGTGACAATGCAAGCACAGTCAACAAAAAGTACATTCAGCAAAAAAAGCTTGTATTAAAAATACATTTTTACAAACAAATTCTTTACATCAAAGCTAGTAGAAACTGTAAATTTGGATATTACAAATAATACACACATTTTATTGCAATATTCCAACCTAAGGTTAAATGTCAATTGTACAGTTCAGCAGCATCAACATCGGACAGAATAAATCGTGCATTAAAATATCTGATAGGATTCTAAGACTGATAGGACGTGTCAGATATATTGTCACGCTCCGCTGTGGCAGATATTAATGCAGGTGAGTGTACGGCTCAAAACATCAAAACCTGTTTACATTTCACTTATAAATCAATGTAACAATCAGTTTTTTTTTCTAGTGTTGATGTAGAATTTTTTACAAAAATCATCAACTTTACCTACCTACATTACTTAAAATTTGGCAATGGGATTCATCATTCAACGTAAACGAAGCCCAAGTTTTAATTCTTGAAAATTCGTATCATCATCAATGATTCATTATCATCTCAGCCTATATATGCCCCACTGCTGGGTACAGGCCTCCTCTCACAAAGAGAGGGCTTGAGCCGTAGTTCCCACGCGGGCCCAGTGCGTATTGGGAACTTAACAAGTTAACACACACCATTGAATTGCTTCTAAATTTCATTCGTATTTTTAAAAAATATATCAAATAGGCTTACGTTTGGCCTCAATCTCGCTTGATGGAGGGCGAAGATGAGGGCTAAGATGAAACACGTTTGCCTAGAAGGTATGGAGAAATTCAGGGCAATCCCAGAACTTCCACTCAACTGCTGGACCAAATAGTTTAATCGATGAAAACTGCGTTAAAGACTCTTTTGCAATAGTACCTACAAAGTAAGTTAATTTAATTTTGATACGTACGTTACTCAAATCAATGTTCAGCGCCTGTTTCAAGTATGTCGGCATCTCGACCAGAAATATGATGAAGCACCAGTTCATGCCGATGTGCGCGACGGCTGTGGCTCGGAGAGGTACTGAAGTCAGAATGTTGCGCCAAGGAATGGGCGGACAGGGCTGGAAGAAGCAAATCGAAAAATTGTTTAAGTGAACCGCTGTAAGCAAGACCTGGTACAACCCTGTCTCAGTGGGCTATCATTGTTTGCATGAAGGAGGCCACTGGAACGTTTATTGTGAAAAGATTCTACTGCAAGTTTGCAGCGGCTTACGTATACCACTTTTACGTTCTCATCATTTCACTAGTGGATAACCTAACCAACAAAAAGTTGGAAATCCCCCGACTTTGTCACTTCTAAGTTCAATATCTCAAAAACGGCTTAACCGATTTTGATGAAACATACTTAAAAATCATTGCTAGAAAACCAGCTTTAAAATTAAAAAAACCGCATTCAAATTGGTCCACCCGCTTAAGAGCTACGGTGCCCCAGACAGACACACATAGCGGTCAAACTTATAACACCCCTCTTTTTGCGTCGGGGGTTAAAAACAGAAGTGGGCAGCGTGTAATTTTAAGTTTTTTACTAATATTTTACACATGAATGTGATTTTGTTTGTTTGTTACAACTTTACGGTCAATACGTACTCAACTTGTCATCTTCATCATCACCATCAACATCATCGTTATCATCATCATCATCGTCACTCAACTTTTTAAGAAGAAATTTGGTGTGGAGGTAGTTTGCCAGCTTGAAAAAGGCATAGGATAGATTTTCCCCATTTAATTTCCTAGTTACCACGGGATGGTCATAAACCAATTATTCATAGACGAAATCATGGTCATGGATTAAATGCAAGAGCTTGAATTAACTATAATGAGCTACCCTGATTTACAAAATGGTTCAATAGCAATTTATTAAAGGAATGAATCTCCAAAATATCAATACATTCGAAATAAATTATGCTTTGCAACTAATTAAAGTAAAACGCCCTTCAGGTAATAGATCTCCAAAGCAAAAGCAGGACGCAACGAGAGGGTGAAGGCAAAATGCCACATTTTTGTAGATTCATTATCCAGCAGTAGACTGACTGATTAATAAATATAAACTACCATCTTTCCTACCTTTCCACTCGAATTGAGCGAGCTCTCGATATAATCCCGTTCTGGTTCCTTCATCCAGCGATGTTCCCGCGGGGTGCTACCTGCGAAGGCCCACCAGATCACGGCGGCCCCACTGGCAAGTGCTCCCATCGTGTAGAAGATCAGGGTCCACCCCAGGTTTGACTGGGAGAGGAGGCCGCATACTGGCATGGTCAGGATCGTGCCTAGCTGGATCCCTGGAATGTGTTCGGTAAATTTATTTAATACGAGGAAGGACACTGAGATCAAAAAGTAAACTGACCCAGGAGCCGGAATTTAATATAGTTGCTATATTGATATTGAAGTCATAAAACATGAGAGTATCTTCAACGAAACATCATACCTGTCATGAACGGCAAGGATATCAGCATTGGGTTCGAAGATAGTTCTCATACACTTACTTTAGTGCCCCAATTTCTTGATACGAAGTTCTACGAGTAAAGTTATATAGTTGATGTACATGACTTTTACAGTTCATAGCTTTTTTTACTTTCCTTAAAAAACGCTATCCAGTCTCGTTATCATTTTTGTAGAATTCCTTGCCTAGAAATAGAAATATTTATTTCATACACTGCGAGGAGTGTTCAGAGCCAACATTCGGTATAATACTTTATAAACAACGACCCTTTTTGCACATAATATATTCAGATAGACTTAATTTTTTTTTATTATAGGTCTTATAAAATAGGCTCAGAATTGCTCACCGAGCTACGGAGAGAGCTATGCTTGGTGTTTATCTGTGGGATCAAATCAGAAATGAGGAGATACGTAGAAGTACAAGAGTCACCGACATAGCCAAGCGAATTAGCTCCTTGAAGTGGCAATGGGCAGGCCATATAGCACGGAGACCAGGATGGTTGTTGGGACCGAAAGGTTTTCGAGTGAGACCGCGGATCGGCAAGTGCAGCGTAGGACGTCCACCAACGAGATGGACGGATGACCTGGTTAGAGTCGCGGATTCACGGTGGATGCAAGCCGCTTCCAACCGAGGCAACTGGAGGTCTATGGGGGAGGCTTATGTCCAACAGTGGACGTCCTATGGCTGATGTGATGATGATGGTGAGACTTAATTTTAAAGAAGTAAACTGTAAGGTTACTATTGCTTCCTCGTGACATCACCACATCACCATCATTGCACCGCGTAGTTGGATAGTAGCAAGTTTAAACTTAGTTATAAATGTCATTGCCGTACCGGTATAAGCAATGATGCTAAGCCTGGTCCTCTCCTGAGGCGGGGCCCAGCGACCCAGCAGTGTGTGCACGCTCGGCATGAAGCAAGCTTGTGTCAGACCCATGGTCATGCGGACCATGCATACAGCTATCCAGCTTCCCTGAAAAAAAAGTACAAAAGCCTGAAATCTGAGACTAGAATCAATTAGAATAATAATATGTAGGTTTGTGGAATGTTTTACTCCTTTACGCTGAAACAGCAAGACAAACTTAGATGAGGGGTACGATAAATAGATCTTCGCTTCTCTGCTAACGTAGTCTAGGATACCCTACGTCTAGTGATGTTCTGCAAAAATCTGCTGATAGAAGCTGGACGCGTTGACTCAAGGACAGGACGTAATTAACGCTCATTATAGATGGCCTATATCCAGCGGAGTCAATTAGACTTCTTTAGATTTTGACATTAACACATAGGTTATATCTCAATATACCCATACGCATGTAAATTTGCAAAATCTCAACCGCTTAGTCTGAAAGCATACTTAGGGGCTGTTTCACCATCCATTGATTAGTGTAAACTGACGGTTAAATGTGATGCCGTCTCTATTTGTTTTGTTCGAATAGACGGAGACGGCATCACATTAACCATTTGACGCATTTGACGGCTGTTGCATTTTCATGCAACGTAAATGTAGACCTATTTGACCTGATGTATTTTTGGAAAGTCCCATGAAAAATTTGTAAATTTCCGAATCACTCTAGCAGTTGACCTGACAACTGCTAGAGTGATGAATATGAACAAAGTCACGCCAAAATGAATGTTTCACGTCACAGAAACTAGTCATTAATAATGTAATTGCGAAAGATGTATTTCAGCTGAATACGGCTTAAGTTATTAGAGTACGCGTAGAAAATAACTCCACAATAAACAAGATCTAACAAAGCCAAGGTAGAATAAGACAGGGGGAAATATATGCTTGCGTAATGTATGATGCCAAGTAATTTGAGCTTCTGTTTTATAATGACGTTTATTTTCATTCAGAATGATAATACCTGTTTTCTAAATATATCACCTTAAGTATGGCTTAGTTTTTTTATGAACACATAATAATGGAGTTATTTAACTATCTATTTATTCAAATCTTATCTCAGATGTTTAATAAATGAAGTTACTGTCACGTATAATTTAAATTATGCATTTAAGATAACGAAATCCTGTTTTATGATTATAATCTTTTATATAGAGAAATAATAAAATATTTTTCTACTTAGTAAGAAAAACTGTAACAAATGATAGGATATTAGATATCATAATGAATCAACGAATGACTTGAGAAAAAAAAAACGGTAATGAGCCCTCAGTAAATAAATTATTTTAAATCAACTGCACAAATTAACAAATGGCCATTGATTGCTTATCAATTTAAAAATAATAATAAGAGAAGGAGTCAAAATAAAACTTACGACTTTGGCCAGCGCTGGTGTAACCAAGCATAAAATTCCATTGATGATGAGCGCGGAGAGAAGCATTGGTTTCCCTCCGAAGCGCTTTGCCAGAATGCCAGCTGGTATTTGCATGATGGTGTATCCCCAGAAGAAAGAAGACAAGATGACACCACGGATCTCCTCGCTCCATTCATAAATCTAGAAAGAAAAGAGAAGTCTTTGGTGGATAATCACACATATACATCAAGGTTGATTAAAGCTAGGTAGACTGACTACGTCATGAGTCTGTTCGATCCTGCTTGCAGTAAAATTTTTAGGTAGTGTTTGCAGCTTGGTTCATGATGGACAATTATAAATTATAATTTTGAAAGCCCCAGTAGACGTCTTGACGAACTAAAACACTGGTGAAAAAATTTAAAGAGAATCGAACTCAAATGAAATTATAACAGTGATATATCAAACTAAAAAACAAAAAATACCTATAATGATACATGTTGTAGGTATAACTTACTTCAATAGTACTGCTGTTGCTTTTGGAAGTATCGGTCATGGCAAGGACGGCCACGCCCATACTACTCCTCATGACATAGATGACGGTAGCGCAGAAGGCTATCAGTAGCATGTGAAAATGACGGACGCCTATGCCTCTACCTGCAGCAGAAATAATGAATCACAAACACAAAACCGACGAAACTGATGATGGATTAAAATATAAAGTTGAATCATTTAAAGAGATGTATCATCTGAAATAAAAGAGAAATTAAGACTTTTGTAGACTAAAAAATAGCTTTTCTGGATTGAATGGTGGAAAAATACCATATCGGTTCTATTTGAGATACAGAATTAATCATTGTAAAAGTTTTTAACAATATTTAACTATGGAGGACAAATTTTTTGCTGTACATGTAGTCGATGTTCAAAATACAACGAAGTGATGTTACCCTGAACGGAAGTTTCCAGCATTTTTTTGTTTCAACGTGTTCCAGCTATGGTATGTTTAAAAAAATCTTAACGGGAGAACCGTTCAAATACATAATATCAAGTTACAAAAATCGAATAAAAATTGGTCTTGGTTCTCCACGACACGTATTCAGTATACCCGTATCGTAGTTTAATTTTAATATTCCTTGTATGTGTATGAGATTTTAGCAACGTAACAATTACATAGCCAAACCGATTACCAAGAAAATCTTGAGAAATTGATAAACACATTCTGGAGCTCTATTGTTTGTTTGTTTGTGTTTATACTCTTTATTGTACAAAAAGAAAAACAAAAATTACATAAATAAAAGTTGTGTTAAGTACAAAGGCGGACTTATCCCTGCAGATCTCTGAGTCAACCTTTGTATACGTGTGTATTGTATACGGTTGCTCAGTAATTTGGCTTCAAATCAAATGAAAATGAGAATTCCCGTTTGATGATACACCTACTGTCATACATTTCAAACTGGCTCCTTGTCAGGATTCAAAGGACTTTGATTATGAATGAAATGTTGTTATACTTCAAAGCGACGGTATGGGTAACACCGTCTTATGTTTGCATTGTATTGTTAAATTCAAAATTTGTATAAACTAATTTTCAAATCATTCTATGAAACAACGGCGTGACGTTTTAAAAATATTAGTGATACGACTCCTGGGACTTTAACAGGACTTGAAGCTAATCGTGACCACTTTAAAGAGAAAGTCCCGACAGTAAATTCATAGTATTACTTAACTATTATAAAATATGCTACCTGTTTGACTTTGCACGGGTGTATTTCTGAAAAAATGAGACCAATCATCCATCTTACTCTATCATCTTTATATACGGAGAATTTTAAAAAAATATTTTAACATTTTATTTTTTTTCTTTTACACCAACTACGTATATCCAAACAATTTTAAACCATAACCAAAAATAATAAGTTAAATAGTAATTGCTTTTAAATAATACGCTTACATACATTTGACCATTTATATGCATAGAAAAATGGTCCAAAAATAACTATCGCGAATTATGATAAAACGGCCTGCTATCTTTATAAAATGAATGACAAAAGAAGGGACAATATTTGTTTTCAAATAATTAAAGTTAATTAAACCGTTATGTATTCTCAGTAAATAAAAAGATGCGATAAAACTGACGCGTACGTATCGTCGTCTAAAATTATAAAATTTCCATTAAAAACGTCATCATTTTATCTTTGATTCAGTCAATTTTTTCTCGTGATACAATTTGCGTAGTTTTTTAAATTATAAAAAAAGCAGTTGTTTCACCGCCGGCGAGAAAACGATTGGCTATCGACTATTTTCTCGCTCAAGAAACGAACGAAAGATATAAGATCCTGTGTGACTAAAAGAGACATATATATTAATAGTTGATCGCTGGCGGTTCACACTGCCGCGAGAACTCGCTCTTACATCTTTTGTCGCAGCGACAAGAGCTATAAAACTCGCTGAGCTATAAAACTAGCTCAGCGATACTCGCTCAGCGCTGTTAGCTTGGCGGCCGCCCGGCTCGAGCGAGTGGGCGAGTAATCGCCCGTCGTGCTCGAAACACTCGCTTTTCACTGCTCGCCCACCGTTTCTAGTTACTCGCTCTGCTCGCTTCTCGCTATCGTCGGCGCGTGGGTCAAGTGCCTAAACAACCTTGGCTGAAAAGCGTGCATAGATCATTACACAGGTGCGGTCTGTAATACGAGCAAATAATTAAAACATAGATCGTCCTCGTCAAACTGAACAACGTTAGTTCAGCGACTTTTAAAAATAATGGAATCTTAAGAATTTCCTTTTTTCATACGAATTAAATACTGCTATCAATGTACGCCATCTAGGAACACAACTAACGTCGCCTTCACGCTACAAACATCAAGCATTTTGCTTTACATTGCTTCTTCGAATAAAATTTGTGTGTAATAAAAAAAAAACTAATTATTATTTTTAAAAGTCGCGCGATCTTAATTGTGGTTCATTTTGACGAGTATGATCTATGTTTTAATAATTTGCTCATACTACAAGCCACATCCGGTATTTATAAAATTTTCATGGGTTCTACAATTGTTTAATTGAACTGTTTATTCTTCAGAGTAAATAAAACATCTCTAAATCCAAAACAAATAAAACATCTGGCACGCCATTTTCACCAAAATTTTTGAAGCAGAAGATATGAGAATTTTGTGTTTAAAATATTTATTTTGTCGAGAGCTACAAAATGTATATACGAGTATCCAGGAACTGAACAGTTAGATGAGTCCAAATCCGGGAACGCAATCAATCGACGAATCTGACTCGGATAAGTACGTGGTAATACGATAACCTAACCAACAACAAGTTGAAAAACCCCGACTTTGTCACTTCAAAGTTCAATATTCCATAACGGCTAAACATATTTCGATTAAACATGTCTAAGAACCATCGCTAAAAACCCTGATTTCAAAAAAAAAACGGCATTCAAATCGGTCCACCCGTTTATGAGCTACTGTGACACAGACAGACAGACTATAAACAGGCTTATAGTCACTCAAAGAGCAATAGCGCTTACGTAAAGAAAAAAGCTGCAGTTAACCGATGATCCGACGAAAGAAAGAAAGGTAGGTATTATAATACATAATTTACACAAAGAGGGTACCTACTCCAAAAATTAAGTTAACTTACTAACTATAAGCGGGTCTGTAAAAGTTCGGGAGACCTGATTTCAAATGTTGTTATTGAAGGGGTTAATGAACTTTTATAAAAATCCTAAAGTATCCCCGCATGCTACTCGACCATGAAATTGCGGCAAATGGTTCGGGCATCAGCGTAATCTTACAGTGTCAGGTCTTCAGACTGACACTTCAGCGCTGTTTTTTTTGAAGA
>NC_133488.1:475440-501810 GCF_025370935.1 Choristoneura fumiferana | reverse complement strand
TTGAATGGTTGTCCTCGTTCCTTGCGTTAACTAATACAACGCGCGGCTACAATTATTATCAAATTATAAAGTGGTGCCACAATTGTTTTCGAAGCGGTCATTACGCTAGCACAATGTAAAAAACCTGGATGTAAGATATGTAACGGAAGCACCACACACTGATTCACATTACGGAGTTTAAGCCTACACCTACTGTAAACAATGATAGGTATACAGATCCTCAAGTCCACGCGTCATCGCACGGCGGCGGCGAAAGGACCACTGAGCTCGTGCATCAGAAATCAATCACCGCCGGCGCCGGCGCCGATCCTGGCGCTCCCGTGACGTTGTCTGCCAATGTCAGCACGGCATGACCGTCAGACGTACTGCTTTCTACTGCGCTAATAAAACTATACGACGTTAATAATTGCGAGCATATTGTACGTGCAGTTTTAGATAGTGGCAGTACGTCGTGCTTAATTACTGAAAAATTGTGTAAAATAAAATTAAATACAGACTTCGTTGACAAATATGTACAAGTATCAATAATACGCTGGCCCCATTGGCAAAATGTGTCGAGTGCCAATGACATCCTTGAATGATCAATATAAGACCAGTCTCAGTGTTTTGTTTTGCCGTCATTAACTAGTGACGTGCCTTATCGTCAGGTAGATCTGACGAATCTTAATATTCCGTCAGATATTTCTTTAGCTGATCCCAATTTTCACACGCCGGCGGACGTGATTTGATTATAGGTGCCGACTTGTTTTGGACTTATTAGGATCGCAAAAAATTAAACTAGGCGATGGAAAACCGATATTATGTGAAACTAGGCTGGGATGGCTAGTTTCAGGCCCAATTAAATGCGGTCCAATGTCGTTGTCCAATTCGATCACATGCAACTTTGCTCAGTTCACAGTACAAGTACCGACTCATTCAATGATGTTGATGACATTCAAAACCAACTAACGCGTTTTTGGCAGCTTGAAGAAGTTCGCCCTCAGTCGTTCACATTATTCTCCTGAGGAGAAATTATGTGAAGAGCATTTTGTTCAGCATACGAATCGCTTAGATAACGGTAGCTTTTGCGTACGAATACCGCTAAAACAAAGCCCTCAGATTTTAGGAGATTCGTTTATTCGAGCCAACATTGTTTTTATGCCTTAGAACGCCGATTAAAGCGTAACCCTGCACTTCAGAGATGTACAAGATTTTATGGCTGAGTATATCTCCTTAGGTCATATGTCAAGTATGAGCCAATTGGAATCAGGTATCACTTATCATCCTCATTCATCGGCGTCATTCGTGAGGGTAGTTCCACTACCAAATTAGAGCTGTGTTTAACGCTAGTAGTCCCACGAGCTCTGGTGTGTCATTAAATCAGTTGCAGATGGTGGGACCCACAGTTCAAGACGACCTGTTGTCGATTCTCCTCCGTTTTAGGCAGCATAGTACATTATTTCGGCAGACGTGGAGAAAATGTACCGAACTGTGACGTTGCATCCTGATGACCGAAATTTACATCTAATCATTTGGCGTGAAAATGAAAACGATCCCATTCAACTATATCACTTAATACAGTTACCTACGGGACTGCTAGCGCTCCATTCTTGGCAACTAGATGCCTTAAACAATTGGTCTAGATTGTGATGACGCTCGTATAAAGGAAATAATAATCCACGATTTTTATGTTGATGACCTGTTGAGTGGGGGGATGACATAAGTGACATAATGAAACTTCGTCAAGGCGTGATAGATGCTCTTGTTGCAGCAAACATGCATTTAAGAAAATGGAAGTCAAATGACCCTCGATTGGCAGTTACGTCATCACAACCTGCTGTAGATTTAAACATAGGTATCTCAGAGCCCAGTAAAACGCTAGGTTTAGGTTGGCGGCCAGACTCAGATGAGTTTGTTTCCCCATTGGCTCAACAATTACTGCAGGAAAAACAAAGCGCGACGTATTATCTGTCATTGCACAATTTTTGATCCCTAGGATTGCTAGCTCCTTATGTCATATCAATGAAAATGCTGATGCAAAGGCTGTGGTTGCTCAAGTTGTCTTGGGACGAAAAACTGCCTTCTGAATTGTTGAGTCAATGGTTGGAGATTGTTGCAGGTCTGCCAATTCTCAAGACAATTCGTGTGCCGCGAAGGGTTGTTTGTGATAACTATGAGCAAATTGAGTTGCACATCTTTACAGATGCATCGGAACGTGCCTATGGTGCTTGTGCATTTATTCGTAGCAGAGATAGTAAAAACTCGGTTTCAGTTCATTTATTGATGGCTAAGAGCAGAGTTGCTCCTCTGAAACCTATGACCATACCTAGGCTTGAGCTTTGTGGCGCATTGGTGGGTGCTCATCTATACGAAAAGATAGTCAATTCACTTCGACTTAAGATACAAAAAACAGTGTTCTGGACCGACTCAACAATAGTGTTAGGTTGGCTTAAAATGCTACCGAGCAAACTCCACCCGTTTGTTAGGAACCGCACAGCTGACATTCTGGAAATCACAGGTAATTGTGACTGGAGGCATGTACCTACCACCCAGAATCCAGCTGATCATTTATCTCGCGGTACTACTCTCGAGTCTATCAAGTCAAATGATTTGTGGTGGTCAGGACCTAGTTTTTTGAAACAGGATACATCAGCTTGGCCTTCGATTTCAAGCACCAATAATCTGACCACACTACCTGAAATTCGACCAGAAATAACGTTACACGTTGCCAACGACCTATCTGAGAATTCGATTATTGATTTTGAGCGGTTTTCTAAACTTACTCGATTGCAGAGAACGTTTGCGTATGTTTTACGGTTTATACTTGCTTGTAAAAAACAACCAATCAGTTCACCCTGTCTCAGTTATAACGAGTTGCAAAATTCATTAAATATAATTATTAAAATATGTCAAAATCAAATGTTTCCTGAGTATAAATTACTTTCATCAAATCAAAGTATATCAAAAAAGAGCCCGTTACTTAAATTAGACGTATTTTTGGATTCCCAAAAGATCATGCGTGTCGGTGGTCGTCTAGAAAACTCAACTTTTCCCTACGATAAAAAACCCCGATTGTACTGCACTCTAATCATAGATTTAGTAAATTACTGTTTGATCATGAACATAAAAGGTTGTTACATGCAGGACCACAGCTTTTGTTAGCTACAATCAAGGAAACATATTGGCCTCTTGGAGGTCGAAATTTGGCAAAAAAATGTTATCATGAGTGTGTCAGGTGTACTCGTATGAAGGGACGCGTATTAAGCCCTTTAATGGGTAATCTGCCTAAGCCTCGAGTCTCTCCCGGTGGTTTTCCCTTTGACAGTGTAGGCGTTGACTACGCGGGCCCACTTGTCTCTGCTAGTCGTCAAGGAAAAGGTACTAGGTTAGTGAAGGTGTACATTGCAATATTCATTTGCTTCAGTACTAAAGCAATACACCTTGAATTAGTGGGCGACTTGACGAGCAATAGTTATTTATTAGCGTTGCGACGATTTGTATCGCGTAGGGGGAAACCGAGCGATATATACTCGGATAACGGTACATCATTCGTTGGTGCATACAATGATCTATCCAATTTTCTAAAGCAAAATTGCAATTCACTTGCCGAAAGTGCAGCTAGTGAATCAATTAATTTTCATTTTATACCGGCTTATACCCCACATTTTGGTGGTCTTTGGGAAGCTGGTGTTAAGGCACAAAACATCATTTAAATCGAGTGCTGGGAAATTGTCATCTCACGTATGAGGAACTTAACACTACACTAGTTCAAATTGAGGCAGTGTTAAACTCTCGCCCCCTAACGCCAATGTCGTCGAATCCAGAAGACCTGACATCGCTGACACCAGGACACTTCCTAATCGGACGCCCGCTCACTTGTCTGCCAGAGCGTGACTACCAGCACCACAACTACAATTATTTAACTCGGTTCCAGCGAATCGAGCAACTTCGCCAACATTTTTGGACTCGCTGGAGCAAAGAATACGTTTCTGAGCTTCAGCAACGTACTAAATGGCGATCCAGTGGACACTCCTTGAAGCTGAATTCCCTTGTTCTTCTAAAGGAGGACAATCTTCCTCCGCTAAAGTGGAAACTGGGACGTATCATTTCTGTTCACCCCGGGCCAGACGGCGTCAACAGAGTAGCCGACGTGAAAACGGCTAATGGAGTAGTCCGAAGAGCATTTTCAAGGATCTGCCCACTTCCTGAAGAGAAAGATGTTTGTTGAAAGCCTGGCTTTCAACGCCCGGGGGCATGTTGAAGATTGAAGAGGAGTTCACTTAACTCCTAAATTAAACCACTAGCAATAAGTCACATATCCACCGTAGTATAACTAGAATTAAGATTGTCTTTAAGTTGTCAAAATTTGCCTTTCACTTCTACTTCGATATCTGCTGTGTAATGACACATTAAAAGTCTAGTGTTTCGCAAAATTACGCTTTTTTTATTGAAGTCATCGATTAACTCCCAACAATTAGTGTCTTTTGTAACACTGGTAAGTTTAATTATTAGTAGTTATCCGTTTATTTATCAAGTATTATTTTTGCTTACTGTATCTAATTCAGTTTAAATGTAAGGGTTCCTACGAATTAAAATATCACCTTAAATTAAAGAAGTCCAAATTATTATTGGACAAAACATAATTATAATGGGCAATTGTTTAAATGCAATTTTCACAGAAATTGACTACTATACGGGATTGTTATAAAATAAATCTGACCTATATAAAATAATCTGAAGATTAGACAATTAAGAAAAAGATGGTCTAGCTAATAATTTCACCAAAAATACTATATCAAAATGACCATTATGCATTTTAATCGTTCCTTCCTTCCGTTCCGCCTTCTGCCCCCAACATTGCCTGATTCGATTTAGAGTCGATAACTTAGCACTCTTATAGGTTTTAAACTTTTATCTACACGGGAATTATTATTATGGGGGGATAAAAGTTTAAAAACCTAGAAGGGTGCTAGTTATCGGCTCTAAATTGAATCAGGCAATGTTGGGGCCAGAGGGCAAAGTTGAAGCAGTTCACGGTATATAACAAAAAATTTAACCGACTACAAAAAACCATGAAAATAATATTCTACCAGTCTGAAGTCGGTGCCTCAGCACGAGCGAGCAGGAGTGAACCTATAGTTGTCTACCTCACTTACAAACTAAAAATTGGGTTCCAAACATTAAATTGAAGAGAAAAAAATTGAAATCGGTTCATAAATGACGGAGTTCTGAGGTAAAAAACCGAATTGATAGCCTCCTCTTTTTTTTTGAAGTCGGTTAAAAAGACACTATCAGTTGGCCGTTGTACTGTAGTTTACCCACCTTCCATTAACTAAGTATAATATATGTATTCATCGAACGATACTGTCAGAAAAAATATACTATAGTGTAAAGGAGTTTCTCACTTACCCTTAAACTTAACACTAAAAAAATAAATTTATTTTTGCATGCTATAATTAGAAATAGCAGAATAAGCTGCCTATTGTCTCAACGCCACCTAATGATATTTTATGTAACTACTTTTTTTTTGCAAATAAATATATTCTATTCTATTCTATTCTATTCTAACGACCCGCTTGCATCACTTTCAGAAAAAAGTATATACTTAACTAAGCGCTTAACGGACACACTCACATTAAATTAAACGCCGAAAGTTAAATAATTTGCGAGCGAAATACAATTGGAATATTCAAATCCCTTAGCCATTTCAGGGAAGCAAAAACTCCTGTTGGATGGATCAGCTTGAACAAAAACAAACTCGACAAAACAATGGATTTAACGAAAATTGCATGTAGAATAGACTAGTGGTGTTTTGCAATGACGTATGTATGTCCACATATCACACACCATTGTATCAGATACGCTCGTATAGTATTCCAAATTTCTGCCTTGATTTTCAATTTGACTGAAATTAAATGTAGTTTGGATATTGCCTTTTGTTTTATCAAAATTTATTTGTTCCTGTTTTTTTTTTCATAAGTTTGAATTTAAATGCTAAGTTTTAATAATGCTTATCTTAGAAGCCGAATTCATCAATTTTCAGTGCTCAAATTGTATGAATAATATCTTTGAATATTGGTTAAAATTCATACCTTTTACTTTCTTTGTTCATGTATCTTCAATAGCGAACACTTTTAATCTCTTTTAAGGAGTAAAACAATGCCAGTGAATAAAAGTACTTACTCGATACATTTCTTTCGATACCTCGTACTTTTTGTCTCGATACTTTTCAATCGATACAGAGTAAGTATTTTTACTTTATAACCGATGTCGAGTAAAAGTGTTGATATCTCAGTGAAGTTTCCATCCCTATTTTTGTTTATCAGTGTGTTGCAAATGGACACTAATTGTTCGGTAGCTCGGTTTATAACACCAATATTATTGTTTTGTTATGGATACTATAATTAGGTACTTCACAATATTGTTTCCTTCATCGCTCTACTGTAGTTTGTAATTTAATCACACTCCGATGGATTCAGTTTCCCAAATTGAGTGGCACAAAGCTTTTTTGAACTGTCACATCGCAGCTTTTAATAAGCTATATGCGGCGAAATAATCCCTAGGCTGGGTTGGCTGGGGTGGCTTAACGTGGCCTTTTGTTTTGTTTTCGTTTTGTTTGTGGTACGAAGTCAGTCTTTTTTGTTTAGGCGGTTTGGTAAGGTTAAAGGGAACGCGTCGCATCAATACTTCCAAACGGACTTTTTTGCGTCTCTATGAGTAGGATAGTCTCGGTTCTCCTATTTTAGCTAGAAAAAAATAATAATCACTAGCCCTAAAATTCAAAAGTATTTTTTTATTTTCCTTTATATTCATTAACCCTTCATCAACTATTCATGAAGCCGTGGTGGCCTAGTGGTTTGACCTGTCGCCTCTGAAGCAGAGGGTCGTGGGTTCAAACCCCGGCTCGCAACTGAGTTTTTCAAAATTCATGTGCTTACATTTGATATTTACCACGAGCTTTGCGGTGAAGGAAAACATCGTGAGGAAACCTGCACAAACCGGCGAAGCAACTCAATGTTGCTTGTGAAGTTTCCAATCCGCACTGGGCCCGCCTGGGAACTATGGCCCAAGCCCTCTTGTTCTGAGAGGAGGCCTGTGCCCAGCAGTGGGACGTATATAGGCTGGGATGGATTAATTAACCCTAATTTTAGCAATCCGAATTTTCATCGTGCCTAATTTCACTAGCCCTAACATCAAAAAGCCGAAATATTACTTTCCTAACTACCTATTCATTAGCCTTAATTTCGGCATCCCGAATTAAGACATAGGGAAGGGGGGCCCAAATTGAGCACCTTTAGAGAAACTGAGAAAAAAGTATGAAGAAAATATCAGTATCACTTAACTTTAAATGCTATTTAAAGCTGAATTTATCGTAGTTTAATTATACATACTTCAATATTCTGCAAAGTTTAGAAAAACTAATAAAAATAACAAATTACGAAAACTTTACTTTTGCTCGCTTTGCCCGAGGCGGAGCCTAAAGCGAGCACCGCTTTTGGGCAAAGCGAGCACAAAGGGGGCAAAATGAGCACACCCTTCATTCATGCAAAAACTATAAAATATTTATTTAGAGATAAGGACAAAAAATACGTCGATCACATCAATAAAACTCCAGTGATTTGATGTAGACTTTAATCAGAGTCAAAACATAACAAATTTAACAAAAAATGGTACTTCTTACGAAACATTGCTTTCCGCCATTGCTTTTGACATTGACTCTTCATCCCAAGCACCTTGTTCAGTTTTTCTTTTGTAATTATTGACCATCTAAAACAATTAAGCAATGAAAACAAGCAAGCTAAGCGTTTAAATAACACAAAAACAAATAAATCGCTTAAATATGCCTAACGGTATGTGGGCACATGCTCACTTTGCCCTGCCCGCTTTGCCTTTTCGACCAAATCCACATTGTACTCGAACCTAAACTTCAAATATTTCGCGCACATTCAAGAACATTTTACCAAAACAAAGCTAAATAACTGTCAATACATATTACAATTAACGTTTTTCAACAACTTCCTTACAAATCCGCAAAACACTATACATACCTCGTATTTTTCATATCTGGACTGATCAAATCGTAATTTTTGACACTACACGCGCACGGTCGCTAACAGGCGGCGGTGGGCGACTGCGGCAGGTGGAGCGGGGCGGGGCGGATATCGCCACGCAGTCACGCCGCCATTGTCCTTATATTTTCAATGTGAGCGCCTGTGCTCGTTTTGAGCACTATGCTCGCTTTGGGCCCCCTACCTACAGGTTTAGCTGTATGACACTAGGGGTAATGGAAATTATATCGAACGTACATATGCCTAAAGAAATTAGGTATGCTTAAAACTTTTATGATATTTGGTCTAGTGTAAGTGGACTTACATCTCATCATAAGAGGTAGCACTGTGTTCAGTAGTAAGATGTATACAATGTACATTCATCTTAATACTAACCCGGAACATTTCAGTAAATGGATCTATTGGTTTGCTTGAATATATTTGTCTTTTTTTATAATTATGGTTGACAAATGCTTACATTTATTGGTTGATATTCAAATTATAAGGCGTCAAATTAGGTGGCTCAATATTGAATAAAAATTCGAATGAAAAACTTCTACTAAGTTGTTTAGTGAAAGAAATCCAGCCTTCTGCTTAAATCTTTTGTATTATTTTAAAATACAAGCTATAAGCCGTACAAGATGATGGCACTACGGTAAATATCTCTATGGTCTGTTGGTCTAATAGCGATGTGCCGCAACCGGTTATCACCTAAAGATTTTGTAGGTACCTATGTTATAATGTATAAAATATTAAGATACGAACGGATCCGTGATGTACTAACATGTAGGGCACTTAGGTCATTCTAGAAAAGGTAAAATGGGTCTAATGAAAATGAGACCGTTTTTGAGATATTTCTACTTTTTATAGATGTTGATATATTTAGACGACCAGATGGCCTAGTGGTTAGAGAACCTGACTACGAAGCTTGAGGTCCCGGGTTCGATTCCCGTGTCGGGGCAGATATTTGTATGAAAAATACGAATGTTTGTTCTCGGGTCTTGGGTGTTTAATATGTATTTAATTATGTATCTATATCTATATAATTATATTTATCCGTTGCTTAGTACCCATAACACAAGCTTTGCTAAGCTTACTTTGGGACTAGGTCAATTGGTGTGAATTGTCCCGTGATATTTATTTATTTAAGTTTCAATTTCATTCTAAGTACGATCCGCCTCAATGCTTACCATAAAACACACATACCATAACACTAGAAAACGCACTGTACACATCCGATCACAATACGAGTAAAGTAACGAATGTCGAATACAAAAAACATGAATGACGTTGTGTGATATCTAGCCCTATACTACGAAATGCAAAACTCGAATTTCGTATGTTGCCGTCCCACTGACACCGGTGCGATACGGACTTCGTTTTTCCAGTTTATGATTTTTTACGTTGGCTTTAAGTTAGTGATGAACACTGTATTTTTTATTGATTCACTTTATCGTAAAAGTGCATTTATTTTTTCAAAATGGAAAGTAGATTAAGTACTGAATGCTTTAATGTTATTTTTGTTATCATACAATATACGTTTTACCAATTATTTAGGTACAATTGTTGTAATACAATACAACACTGTTCGTTTTATGCTGGCCACATTATTTTTACATTTGACATTTCAGACTGTCATTTTAGTATCTAGGTTTCACAAATAGACCATAATTTGGTATAAACAAAGGTATAATAATTTAGCCATCACCGCAGCTACCTTTCAATGTCAGTGGCAGGATGATGTTATTGTAATATTATAATAGACTGACATGTTTCCAATAACATCACAACTATTACATAGGTACACATAAACATCATTATAGCATGTTGTGAGAAATCGATGGACTCATTTTGACAACAATATTGTAAAAATATTGAACGTATTAACTATTTTTGTTGTCATAATTATGAATGTACAGTCAAATCGTGCGCCAGTGCAGTGGGCGCGGGCCAGTGGGAACAGCCTCCTGAAGGCAGTGGCCGATGCACTGTCCGGTCCTTTCATGAGACACTGGCTATCTTTGCACGCACCTATGCCTCCATTCCAACGGCTCCTTTAATTTTATTATTATTATTATTATTATTCGGACATTTAATTTATTAATTTTGTAATCAATTTTTATTTTCATTTTAAACTGTTGACATTTAACTGTAATTTTCACTAACAATAGATTGATAAGTTATTTGTATACTTTTTACTAACATTAATTGATGTAATTATTTGAAAATTAATTAAAATATATAATATTTAATATATAAATCGATAAAATGGCTTTATATTCAACATCAGTGATTTTTGTGTTGTAAGTAGAAGTGGCTAATTCTCAGTTTGAGATATTTCTACGTTAATATATGTACCAGTTAAAATGTAATGCAAGGTGACACTATCGTTGTAGGTACTTACGATAAAATAACAAAAAAAACTGCTGAAAAAACTGAAAAGAAAAAATAATAAACCTTTTTTTTTATTTAACCTTAATCTAGGTACTATTTTGAAGTCAAAGTACCTATACTTACCTTAAGTCAGTATAAATTTTCTTATAATCTCGATGTTGCAACAATTAATTAAAAATCATTTTTTTATAGTAATTAATAATAGCCTGTCCAGGATTCTTTTAGCAAGCCCATTTCTAATATACTTTCTAATAGGTATACTAAATTTATCTCATTCTATTATCAGACCGCTGAAGGTTCATTTAAATTCGAATCTTAGACCATATTTGACTGAATGTCAGTTAAATAAAAGCTCAAAATGAAATATATATTTAATTTATTCATTTATTTCATCTTAAATAAATAACGACTTATAACTAACTAACTTAACAAACACACACTCTCTTGTCTTATCTATTTTATCTTTTAATGTAGGTAATTTATGTTTTCTGGACTAAATTTGGTTTTATTCTGTTGCTTTTATGGGTAATGCACTCCAGGTTCCCGAGATACAGGCTCAGCCTAGTTTGGGGTCCGCTAGGCATAACATACTGTAAAACTTGTGAAGCAAATTAATATTTTGTATTTTTTTGTATTCAACATAGATATTACAAGAATGTACTTAACCAACATGATGAATATGGTACTCGAGCCAGAAATAAACGTTTTGTAATTTAAAGCCTGAAATTTCGTAGTTGTAATCATTATTTACGTAGTGTATTTCAGTTTTTAGGCATTCGAAAACATTCTGCTACCATCTAGTAACAAGTTTTCGTTTTGTAGATCACTTAGCAACGATGTTATATGAAACTGTGTCCTTGTAAGTTTAAGGGCAACTGATACTTTATTATGTATTCGGGCATACTTGACACACAAAGTAATAAGTTATGGGTCGGCCGTAAAAAATAATGCTAAAATCCGAAGACAGGCTGGCCTCCGAACACTGGCCTTTCACATTATTCAGTATTTATTAATGTTACACAGAATAAATACGTAAAACAGCATACGAAGGGGATAAAAAACCAATTTATTGCAAAATAAAATAAGTATTTCAATTCATAGTCAAAATACCACAAACGGGAAGTCCCGCTAAAATACACGAGTAATATTTACGTCGACGTCTCCTCCTATTTCCTCCTGTCTCCTCCGTATTTGACTATTGAGTGAAAATCACGAAAGTTTAAAACGTTATAAGTATTTAAATTGTTAAAAATTATCTTTAAAATATTAAACACTTGCCCTGATAAAATCTTTTACGAAATCATCTTACGAGTATAATTTAATTTTTTGCTTAATTTTTTGGTGAATATTTAAGACCACAACAACAATTATTTTTTCATTACTAGAAGCAGTTTCTGCTGACATAATATTATAATATTTAGGAAGACTCCTGTAAGCCACAGCACATGGTAAGTAAAGTTATAACGGATCCGCAAATAAATACTTTGTTTTTATAGAAAAATTGCCTTTTAATCAATTAATTATTGCCATTTAATTTGTGTGGAACTCTTGCCAGACCAAGGCCAAGTTTTAGCAAATAGGAAGGTAAATTATTAACAAAAATAGGTACACTTAAACTAGTTTGCTAATGTCGTTCGAAACTTGAAATAAAAGATCAGTTAAGCTTTTATTTAGTTTCACCTGTCCCGTTGTCTGTCTTCTTTTACTTCCAGTAGGTAGTCGGATTGACTTGAAATTTGGCATACTTATGTAAATTGCGTGACAATACAATAATCTGGTATTGACATCCTGGTAGTCCAGCCAGTCTCCGCAGGGCGGAACTCTTCAACGGCTAATGGCATCGACTTGAAATTTGATATGCAAATGTAGTTTGGGTGACTATGCAATTTAAGTCAACAAAAAGTATAGTCAGCAAAAACGCTTGTATTAAAAATTTAATTTTTACCAAAAACTTATTTTTTGTTTCTCATTTGGATCATTAGGAAAACGCTGAAAACCGACGAGTCCCTAGCGACATTAACATTTTAGTTAGGTATACTGTTAAAAAAAAATAGCAAAAAAAAACTGCAGCGTGCTTTAACATTATTTTAGGATGCTTTATTACACGTTACTTAATCCACGAAAGCAGACAAAGTACTATATCACTTTATAACTTCTCGATATCATAAAAATCGTCCTGGATTTCTTTTCAAATTTTCCTTTCACGCTCTTAAACGTCCCTTAACATTTATCTCAGCCATAATTCAAAACAAAAATTCACGTCAAATTCAAGTCAATTGGCATCCGCTAAATTGGAATAGATGCGTATTAAAAGCATTGAAAGCTGTTGACTTGGCAAAATTGACCGGCGAAAAAGTGGATTGGATCTTGGGTCCTATACATTATTTGGCTTTTTGTTCCCTAATGAAGAATTGCCGGCACTGGAAATGGCGGTTGTAAGATTTAAAATCGTTAGGTATTTTTTTCGGGCAGTTACAAGATTTTTTTCAACGGAACTGTAATAATCATGTTTTTTTTATTTCTGTTAACTGTATTGGGTCATTCAACGGGTTAATTTAAGCTATTTCCTCAAAGACACTAGTGGCCTAACTTACTGTTCAAAGGTAATCAATTAATTAATTAGCAGTAGAACATTTTAACACTTTTTTACCGTTTATAATTAATCATCTTTATTATTGATTATCCTTTATACAAGAGCTATTCCACTATAATGTTTCGGAGAAATTATCTGACCTTTTCCGACATAGCCAAGCGAATTAGCTCGTTGAAGTGGCAATGGGCATATATAGCACGGAGAACAGGGCCCGATTGCATAACAAAGTACAAGCTAATATTATTAGCGATTTTGTATTGAAATTCACTAATACTATTAGCTTGTACTTTATTATGCAATTGGGCCCTGATGGTCGTTGGGGCCGAAAGGTTCTCGAGTGGAGACCGCAGATCGGCAAGCGCAGCGTAGGACGTCCCCATCAAGATGGACGGATGACTTGGTTAAAGTCGCGGGTTCACAATGGAGGCAACTGGAGGTCTATGGGGGAGGCCTATGTCCAACAGTGGACGTCCTATGGCTGATATGATGATAATGATGATCACCTGTTGAATGTTCCCTTAAAATTAACAGAAATCAAAAATAACACGGTGTACACGAATTTTCCGATGATCTGGTAAAGATCACAAACCAGTTGGGTTCGAGCAGCGCAGGAGTGATCGCTGTGGAACTTTGTGGGCGACTTTCGTCCAGCATATATTCCGGGTCGTACTTTCTGGGACGTATAGGTAATAACCGCATCCTTTAGATCGCTACCACCATATTACAATACAATAACTCTTTATTGCACACCAATACAGAAAACACAAGTATACACATAGAGATTTTCTAAGGTAAGCAATAGGCGGCCTTATCGCTTCAGAGCGATCTCTTCCAGGCAACCTTTACAATGGACAGAAATAAGGAATACATTTTAGCAGGTGGTGCAATTTACAGTAGATTAGAGCAATATCAAGAATACATAAAACTAACACATACAATACACATACACAACAAATCTAAACAGATAGATGGTATATAGATACCATAACAACATATAAATAAGCTAACTATATTCATACGCAAGATGACAGATAGTGCTCTCTAAGCATAGACTGACTTAAACAGGCAAGTACTACTTGCAAATCCTGCTGTTGAGTCAGCATTTCTTTACCCACGACACAATTGATATAGTTGTTCTAATAACGGCGGTATGACTCGCCATCAGATAATCTACATACTTGTCATTTACTTTTGATCTTGTGTAAAAAATAATTAAATACAATCTTTTGTACTGACTGTATTTGAATACGGTATTTGACTACTCCTGAATTTCCCAGGTCTTATATATTATTATGAAAATATAGGTATACAGAAAGTGTTTAGCGAAGAGAAAACATAAATCAGTTGAAAATTGGATTTAAAGTGATTTTTTGAAAAATCTATATACCTGTCTCTTTCTCAAACGCTTTTCTCTATGCAGCAAGTATGGCGCTACTAGCGTGTGACGTCACATGCCAGTATGTTTTTCTCTGTCTAATCTTGGATTTCAAACCTTTATAACTTTGTTATTTGTAAAGGTAGCTTAACATTTGTTTCTCTATTTGGCAGGCATTGTAAAGTTTTATTTTATAATACATATAAAAAATAGTCAAATACCGTATTATCATCCATGTAACATATCTATAGCAAACTTTAAATCAATTCGACCTTTGAAAGAGGGTAGACAAACAAGATTTAATCCACACAAACATACTTTACTAGGTAGTGGGCAACAATTTAAATAAAAGCTTATAGAAAAAGAATTACGCTAGAGCTATTTTTTATCATTCATCACTCTCTCCTTTCTCGGTGAATCTTTGCACGTTCCCTTTGAAGAATACCAATAAGACTGCGACAAACTATTAGCTTATATATTCGCATCAATGAATAATTCTACGTTTCAACTTCTTTCAAGTCAAAATAAAAGCGTTATGTAAATTGAGTGTTCCATATCAAAGCGTGAGATGGACCGAGAGAAATATACATCAGAAATTGAGATCGGGTATACACACACCAGTTATTATGTAGGAAGCCGATTTCGCCTACAGGGCAAAAAAATATTTCTGTTTAAGTATAACCATTTGCAGTTTGATATTTCCAGTGTTTTCTTTGCCTTTAAGGTTTGCTTTTGGATTTAAAGATTTTAAGCTACCATTTCCAATATCGAAAAACAATACTACAGATTTATATGAAATCGGGTATGTAGAAGGCTAAATTTTAGAAAAAACAAAAAGTCTACTTATATACTTATTATTCTGATAATCACACGTAATTTGGCAAGGGTGTTCTTCGTACATTTTTTTTATTCTCTTGGAAATTTACTAAAACTCCGAACTTTCATTTCAACGTAGCTCTCTCGTTTTGACTTAAGGCTTGTGCCCTATGGTGGGCCCAGATGATGATGTTGATTTTAAGGTACATTAGCGAGAAAGATGGTGGTAGTAATCTGAAGAAACTTTGTACAAAGTCCTTGGTAAGCACTTTTATACACACACACACACACACACACACACACACACACACACACACACACACACACACACGAACAAAAACGGTACAATAGTGGCAGGTTGCTAGCCTGTCACGTACGGTACTATACCTTAACCTATATCTTCAGTCGCCTCTTACGACATCCACGGAAGAAATCAAGAGGTGTAATTCTAACCTAAGTAATAAGGGGAAAAGTATCTTAATTTATCTGGTATTAAATCACGTGAGTTAACTGAGATTGGAAAAACTAGCAGCTTGAATGGCGTCCATTTACACCGTATCATGGGTAGGTCCACATCATAAACAGTAAAACAAATCATAGAGTCATACAAAGGTTTTCATATTATATGCCAATGGATTCTTTATAAAAGACCACTATCACTCTCTTTTTGCCTAAGTGGTATTTTGTACCACCTTGCGTACTTACAGCACCATTACTGTTTAAAACACACTAATTATCCATTATAAAATTATAATAATTGTGTGAGGGGGAGGGAGGGCATTGCAATGGGGGACTTGTATTCACCAGTGGATGCAATTGGCGAGTTGCCGTTCATTGTGATCTTCCGGCTGATTATGATAAATTATAATTAACCTGAAGAATCGTCCCACTAGTGGGCAAAAGTATTCCTCTATTTAATCCATTAATTCCGATTTTGAGTGGTCTGGCCAGCCAATGAGGAACACATCTAGGCCGTCCCGCTATACCTTGACAAGCTTGTTCGTGACACTCGTTAACCCTGTTATAATTAGTCAGCATTTGCCGCACTTGTCAAAAAAACTATTGATAGGACAGAGGCTCTCTGTGACAGGATTACACTGAGTCATCATCATCGTCATCCCAACCTATATACGTCCCACTGCTGGGCATAGACCTTCTCTTAGAATGATAAGCCGAGTTTAGACTTGCAAGAAAAATCGTGCAAAGGCCGTAAAGCCAACGAGTTTGTAGTGGTCAATCGAGCGCCGCAATGTAATGCAACTTGCACGATTTTTCTTGCAAGTCTAAACTCGGATTTAGGGCTTGAGCCGTAGTTCCCACACGGGTCCAACACGGATTGGGAACTTCGCAGTATTCTTACGATGTTTTCCTTCGCTGAAAGTGGCTCCGAAGCGGTAAAGTTGTCACGGGTGGTGTCCGGGGAAGTTGTTCGGATGAAGGAAGAAGACAGGAATGGGGCAGACAGTGATATTTATTTAGGATAATAATAAAAGGGCACCTGCGGACAAACAGACGCGGTCTTAAGTATCTAAAAGGTATGCTTTGACACTGCATCAACAATTATAAAAATACATAGTTAATCAACTTACGTTTCCGTGCCCAGTTCTTTATTTATATAAATCAATGGCACTGAAGTCCAGCAGTATTACGATCTAATGATCTTATGAAACTTCACAAAATGCACTGTACAATTATAAAAACTTTCTTCGTATAGGAGTAGTAAATTATGAGCTTATTATGGAGTTTTAAGAGATTTATAGGATCTATGATAAAAGAAAGGTAAGTGTTCAGCTCGGAGGCTCTGAATAGAATGGCTACTTGACGTAAATTGAACAGGTGTGGAATTTAGAAAAGGAAATTTGTATTTAAATGTTATTTTTTCGAATATGTGCTAAACCAGACAGTACAAAAAGTTAGGATGAAACGAGCTGTATGACACCTCGTTACAAAGTATCGTGTGCTCTGCCTACCCCATTTCATAATACGGGCGTGATACTTGTGTGTTTTCCTTCGCCGAAAAGCTCGTGGTGAATTTCAAATGCAAGTAATTTCGCACGGATTTGGAAAAACTCAGAGGTGCGAGCCCGGGTTTGAACCCACGATCCTCTGATTGAGAGGGCATGTCAAACCACTACGCCACCACGGCTTAATAAAAAACATCGACATCTATGTATAGACTGCATGTTTCTTACATCAAAACGGCGCACATTTGTTCACAGCGCGGATTTGTGAACCTTTCACTATAGTTTGTTAGCGTCCATGACAGGGGCTGTGTCAAAGTAACATGGATGATTGATGCGTTTTGTTCAAACAGCCAGTCTAGTGCCGTAAGGTATATAGATGTCAATGGTATAACACCATGTGCCACATGCGAACTTGTAAAGGTATAGTACCTCCTGGACCTGCCATCTTGCTACCATCCATCTTTATCCACATCACGCACTTATCCATTACGGGTTAATAATATAAGTGCACAAATTATCGTTAAGTGCTAAGCTAATGACAACCGCTGACCCCAATTGGGCAGGCCAGCCATTGCTAGAGACAATAACAATACTGCGAAACCCTTGGCACCTGTAATAACAATTGTAATTACGTGCCGACCTCTTACACTGAGTATTAACAAGAGATACTGCGTTGAGTGGGCTTGGTACAGATACTATAGTAAGGTTAATTTATTACTATCAATTTGCAAACAAAATATCTTGCCATCATTACTGGACATCAAAGTCAAAATCAAAATATCTTGATTCAATTTAGGCTATAACAAGCACTTATGAATTTCAAAAAAAAAAACAGTCGGATGTGCGTTTTTGATACTTTTCAAGTCAAGCAAAATTAAACTTTAAATGGTTTTAACATCGACCTAATGTATCAAAATTAAGAAAACTAGTTATTATATAGACAATCATATAACTACAAGTATTTCTGTCATACAAGTTCTTTCTTACGCTATCAATAACAATGCAATTCAAATTTGATTAAGTAGTTGACAATGTTGTACTAACTACCACTAATGAATAGAGCAGTAGGAATCAATCATCCCAGCCTATATACGTCCACTGGGCACAGGCCTCCTCTCAGAACAAGAGGCTTGGGCCATAGTTCCACGCGGCCCAGTGCGGATTGGGAACTTCACACGCACCATTGAATTGCTTCGCAGGTTTGTGCAGGTTTTCCTCACGATGTTTTCCTTCACCGCAAAGCTCGTGGTAAATTTCAAATGTGATTCCGCACATGAATTTCGAAAAACTCAGAGGTGCGAGCCGGGGTTTGAACCCACGACCCTCTGCTTGAGAGGCGATAGGTCAAACCACTAGGCCACCACGGCTTTTTCCGAGCAGTAGGAAAGTACATAAAAAAACTACTTACTAAAAAATACAATCGTTACTGTGTAAACGGCATTCCGTTTTATTGGAAATAATAGGAGCTATCTCCTTTCATTCGAATCTCTTTTCATTTCACCTAGTTATTACTATAGAACGCCTGCGACTCGTGAAACTATACGTCTAGGGTTAAGTTAAAGCTAAGTACTTTATTGATTTAAGCGTATAAATCACGTCATGGCTTTGTTAATGTGTGTAGCTTAAAAATAAAAACGTGTTTACTCTGAGATTGACAGATTTTTCATTAACGTTCCGTAACAATGCCTCGCTCATTCGTCTATTGACCGTCATAAAATGTGGCAGGGATGAAGTAGCAAAATTTTGTTTATTGACGTTTTTTAGTAGGTACCTCACAAGTTAATTAACAAAAGAAATAACTACATTTATAACCGTTATAAGCTGCTAAGATAATCACCTTAACCGTCCACATACCTACTTATATACCCACTGACTTATAACTTATTGTGTGCTTTGACACAGTTACTCCAGTATTCAAAGTAAATTCAAATTTATCTACAAGATTTGTTTACTACTTAAAGTTCTTAGATAGTTCGTGCTGACTTAGGTTCAGTACTCAGGCTAACACATGGTCACTGTACAGAAAATTTCAAATATTATGTCCGCACAGGTAAGTTAACGTTGCGAGCTAGAAAAATTTCGTACCAGGTGGCTACTCCGAAATTTGAAAATCGAACTTTGTATCGTACCGTCCCTCTCATTCTCGTACCTATTAATTAATATTAGCGTTAACGTGACGGCTTGATACAAAGTTCGAATTTTGCACTTCAGAGTATAGGGTCACTTTAATTTAAATTAAACCCCGATACAATACACGATGATAAAACATCCAGGTGTAAATTAAACCGTCCCCACATCTGACATGATAAAACGTTTTCATAGGTAATTAACGTTTAGTTGATAATTTGTTATTGCTGCAGAGAGAAACTGTGTAGATTTAGTTAAATGAAATTATAAGTACGGGCAGGGCATAAATATATACGTTACCAAGACGTCAAAAATATATATACACCTTTAGACCACTAAACATAAGGTTGATGTATACATATTTTGATGCTATGGCTTGGTACTGTGGCTTTGATATTGGTGGTACTAGTAAAAATGGTAAATAAATAATAAATATCATGGAACACTTGACACCAATTGACCTACTTAGTCCCAAACTAAGCAAAGCTTGTACTATGGATACTAGGCAACGGATAAACATACTTATATAGATAAATACATATCAAACATCCAAGACCCGAGAACAAACATTCGTATTATTCATACAAATATCTGCCCCGGCTGGGAATCGAACCCGGGACCTCAAGCTTCGTAGTAAGGTTCTCTGACCATCTCATAAGTTGGCCATGCGGTCGTCAAATAAAACGCTGATAGTAAAATATGCTTTGCTGAGCCCGGTTTTAGAATAGGACTGACTCATTCCTGTAGGTGTCACCGTCGTCATCATGATCAGGGGAAGCCTGTGCCCAGCGGACGAACATAGGCCGAGATGCTCTGGTCAGTTAGATAGTGTCTTAGGTAGAAAACTGGCCAAGAGCGTGTCGGACACGCCCGAAATAGGGTTCCGTAGCCATTACGAAAAAATTAAGTAATATTTTTCTAAGAATTTCGTATTTTATACGGAATATTCCAAGTTTAGGTATATTTTATACACCGCAGGCTGCTATTTACTCTTAAACTACTAATAATTCTCAAGAAAACTTAACCATTATAGTTTTCCTTGTAAGTTTGATATACTTACTACCATCCTGATTTTTTTCAAAATTTTCCACTTACCGGTTTAGATTTTAGAGGGGCGGAGGGGGACGCACGATTTTAATGAAAATTTGCACTTTAAAGCTGAATATTTTGCAAACTAATCATTAAATCGAAAAATCGTTTTAGCAACCCCCTAAAGGTTTTAAATGACTTATTCAACGATACCCCACACTAGAAGTTTGAATGAGAAAAAAAAACACCTCCACTTTATGTCTACGGGAGGTACTCAAAAAAATTTTTTTTTAAATTTTATTGTGCCATTTTGTCGGTATAGTTTTCATATATATTCGTGCAAAATTACAGCTTTCTAGCATTGATAGTCCCTGAGCAAAGCCGCGGATGGACAGACAGACAGACAAACAGACATGGCGAAACTATAAGGGTTCGTTTTTGCCATTTTGGCTACGGAACCCTAAAAATTGGATTGACTAAGAAACATACGTGTTTCTTAACTTCCGTTGTTAAGTTGTGCGAGTTCTAGCTATGTAGGTATGTCTTATTTGTGTCTGGCATATAATTAAATGTTAAAGTGAGAGAAAAGGACAAAGAAACGATCCCATTTATATTATAAATGCGAAAGTTTGTAAGTCTGTTTGTTATTTCATCACGTCAAAAGAACCGATTTAGATGAAATTCGGTATACAGATAGTTTGTGTCCCGGAGAAGAACATAGGATAGTGTTTATCCCGGAAAATTGCATAATTCACGAACTCTGCGCGGATGGAGTCGCGGGTAACGGCTAGTAAGTTAATATAAAAAGCTTAACAAACGTTTGAACAGGGCTTATTGGATTATCTTACTGTTAAAATTATAGTAAATTACTCAAATTAAATTCCAAACATTACAGGGTGAATTAGCCATTTAATGCGGTTAAACGAGAGGAAAACGCTTTTATTTTTGCCACAAAGCAAATTAGGTTAAGGGCTGAGTCGCAATTAAATATTACACGTTTAGGCTCCCGTCCAGAAAGGAAATCCGGTTGGCAAAATGTTTTATTTCATTCCCTCTTTTAATATGGCCGCGGATTTTTTCGTTGTCAACGGAGTATTTAAAGTACAGTCGACAGCGTTGACGGTTCTGACAGAATATCAGCGCTGCAGGCGTCTAACGCCTCAGCATTATGCTGAGTCAGCGGCCGTTTCACTTTTGCGGGGCACACAAAATCGTGTATTTTGATTTTTGTAGTTCTTTTTGTTTTATTTGTGTTTGCTATTTTTTTTTTGTTGTATTTGTGTGTCTTTGTGAATGTGAATAAATTACTTTCTTTCTTTCAAATCGGTGATATTAGACTGTTGCCCCCGGCTTCGCACGCGTAATCCATTAACCCCTATTTCACCATCCATTGATTAAATTTATTTGACCGTCTATTCGAACAGAACAAACAGAGACGGCATCACATTTATCCGTCAAATAAAATTAATCAATGGATGATGAAACAGCCCATGCAGCAGATGAAGATTACTAAAATCCCGTGGGCATTCCTAAAAATTATAGCGTGGTTTTCATCGACGTTGCATTAAAAACAACCGAGCCTTAATTCCATGACTCTTAACTCATAAATTGTAATATCGATATCCGAAAAAGTATTCTATGTGTTAATCCAGACGTTCAGCTATCTACATACCGAATTTCATCCAAATCGGTCCATCTGTTTTAATGTAAAGGAGTAACAAACATACACACACGTACAACAGCACAAGTTTTTTATAATATTGGTAGGATTATAATATGATACCTACTAAATAATATTGTCCCACAGTTGGCGATGCCGAGAAGAGAGTAGGGCTAGAAACTAGACACAAGTTGGCTAGCAGCGAGAAGCGAGTGTGTAGGTCCGATAGTTTAATCCATCGACATCTATAGACTGCATGTTTCTTACATCAAAACGGCGGATAAAATTAGTTCCCAGCGCGGTTTTGTGAACGTCGTCGGATGACAAGCAAGAGTCACTAACTACAAAAAAAAGAGTAATGAAATATTAACCTTACAGTGCTATGCATAAGTCTGATTATCCCTCTTGACTTGAGGTGGTAATTGGTGACTTTTGCTTGTCACCCGATGGTTTCACTATAGTTTGTTGACGTCCGTGACAGGGGGTTGTGTCAAAGTTATATTGATGATTGATGCGATGCGCGTTTTGTTCCAAACAGCCAGTCTAGTGCCGCAAGGTACACAGATGTCAATGGTTTTATCGCTGGGCTATGAGTGAGTGTATGAGTGGGATGGACGATTAGGTCGTCTCGCAAATGCAGAGTGAAATGACTGCCGTTTGTTTGTTCGTAGTGAATTCTGACTGCCAAGCGAGCATAGCTGAGTGGGTTTTTTCTTTGATAGCTCTTGTCGCAGTAACTAACTAGTGGAAAAAGAGTTCTCGCCAGCAGCGATGACAGACAGCGATCAACTTTTATGTAATCTCATAGAAATTGTATTTATATTAAATTTCGGTATTTTAACTTTATATTATATTATATACCTAAATTTAAAATACAACGTTGGAATAATATTATAAATTTATTATATTTTAAATTTAGGAATATAGGATACATTGTCATTCATTACTATAGTGTTGTCAAAACCTTTGTCAAAATGACACTATCGATTTTTTGACATCACATGTAGGGAAAGTGTCCTAAGGGTTATCGTAAATGACTCTTACCTTAAGGTCTTGCTGGAAGGCGAGACAAACTTGATTACTTTCAGGGGGAAATGAACATATGGGAATTATTACGAGTAGGACTTGGAGGACAAATTAAATTTTAGAATTCGCTCGGTTGCATTTTTTGTCGTCAAAATAATAATCATTTGAGTACCTATTCATTAAAGTCTTCGACAGAACCTTAGTGGTCTGGTGATTCGACCGTCCAAGCAGTGGGTGTATACTACGTAATGCCTGGGCTTACGAAAATCTCTGGATTGTTTGGAATTTAAGCGCGAAATTAACCATGAGTGCTCTCGGCACTTATGTTCTAAATCTGCACAGGACTCGCCTAGGATTTACATATTCTATAGCAAGGTCTGTGTCCAGGAGTATGTATAGATCAGTGGTACCGTTAGCAATAATGATAGTATAGATTTGATTCTGCGAAATTAATAAGACATTTATTTCTTAGATTAGTAATTATTCTCTCATTTTTATTCCCACTGAACGGATACCGGAAGAAATCACGACTAACTTTGTCGTCATAAAAGTTAACTTTTCCTAACTATCAAAGGGGAGGGAAGGCAACCAATGAACATGAGATTTGTACTAGATACAGAGACTATCATAAGCATATACATATATATTATATATTTAAATAGATAGATAGAAACTTTATTCTACACAGCAAAAGTTTAATGGCTCTATAACAAATTCCTAAAAAAAATAAGAAAAAAGCGTAATAAAGCATAGTTGTCTAGTTAGTATAAAATATCTCAACATGGTCGTAGTCATTTTGTGTAAGTATGTATTAAGATATTTTTGAGAACTTGCCTAATTTAGGTGTTTGTCAAAGTTACAAAAGTTATAAAACTGTTAAATTGTGTGTTTTTCAAAAGGTTTTCCAAACTATCATTCAGCTACATATTTAAAAATCAATGACGTTGAAATAACAAAATATCACCGTCAAAAATAAAAAATGTTTTTTTGCTATTTCCAATAATTATTTCAATAAGAACAGTGCGAGGGTGTGTTAACCAAATTCACAGTTCACATTTTTTTATATTAAAAAATATGAAATGTAAATATTTTCAAAATTCGTTTCTTGGGGTTGGATATGAGGCTATTAGATATCATTTCCGGTATATTTTTCAAATAATGTTTCAACCGTATCCTATCTGGAGGAGCCCAAACTTGGTATGTTTTGAAAATGATTTTTATTTTAATTTAAAACAAGTGACTGAAATATAATGATGTGATATATTTTGGAATCGGCTTTGTAAAAAGCCCTTTTATCATATACCACACACGATTTCAGAACATTTTAGTTTCAGGACGCGACGAACACGACGGTTTCAGAACATTTATTTTCCATAGAAAAATAAGATGACGTCGTAACTCCTCTCCTTTTTTGTTTTATTTTCGTGCTACGGGTCAAATAATTGATTCTTAAGGCCTAAAGATCAATCGTTCCGATTTTCATGCTTTTAACACCATTTGCAGCTTTTACTGAATTTCGGGGTGTACCGCTAGCACTATAAATAGTTATCTGACTTCTATTTAGATAAACTATTGTACACTAAAACAAGATACTAATAACACTGGCGTACTCTAAGAGGTCACCGGGCATGCCCCATATTAATATTTTACCATCTGTCTATCACAAAGTCAAGACTTAATTCCCCAATTTCGTGTCCTGACCACTCACGTACTGCCAACTCTAATCCCGCTCTACATTATTCATGAATAGCACCGACCAATTTTATATTCACTTTCCTCTTTTGTGGCAAACTTCATGTTTTATGTTTTTCACGGCCTGCATTATGCAAAGTCATAAATATTTGGGGTATGAAGGGGTTGCTTCGTTATTGAGATTATTGTCCTTTTTGTTCGTATTGTACTGGGTAGCGAAAAAAGGGTATGATTTGAGTAAGTATCGACCCGGCTCTTGAATAGTGAGATTTGGCTCGTTATTTTGGTAAAAGAAGCTTTTATAATTCAGATCGTTGTTATATACTCGTAGCATCACTATGCGTATGTATGTCATAAATAATACTTACTTACTATACGCTCCGTTTATGACCTACAGTTTACTAAATATAGTACTACTTTCGACATACTTGCTACTTACCTACATACTGTTGCCTGCGACTTGCCTTTTACTTATTTTTCGCTTTTTTTGTTATTCGCCTATGTAAATGTATCTCAACGTTTGTCAATTGTGTTTGTATATTTATATACATAAGACTTCATTTCCAAAGAATTTATTTTTGCGCTCTCACGAAAACTTATGTATTGTATTCTTTATGTATTGTATGTAAATGTGTGTATTTATGTATTTTATGTTATATTTAGTTTGTAACGTGGCGCTCCGGCGGGGAGTCGAACCCCGGTCTCCCGCAGGACAGGCGAGGGGATTGACTGCCACGTTAGATTGCAAACGTACCGTGGCACCTTCGCGCCGCGCTAACATTAGCCTACGATCCAGGTGCGGCTGCGCACTGAGGGTCTGGAGGCTTTTCTATACTCGGACTAGCTCAGGGTCTAGTCAGGGAATGATTGTAAACACCGATTTGATAATACACAATACTGAGGGCTTTTTATGCCTGTTTATGATAACTAGTGGCCCACACTTAAATACTAAATCACTACTTAAACTACGGCGAACTTAACCTACGGTTATTTGTCCACGCTATCACTGCGCGAGAAGATCGCACCGCGGCGGCGGGAGCAGTGTTTAGTAAGGACGGCACGGACGGTTATTCACACCACGCTACCACTGCGCGAGGTCGATCGCAACGCGGCGGCGAGGCGGTGGTTAGTGGATACGGGATGGACGGCGGGTCTGGCCACGCTCACTGCGCGAGGTAGATCGCACCGCGGTGGCGGGTCAGTGGTTTAGTACGGATGTTACGGGCGGTTATCCTCACTCCGCTACCACTGCGCGAGGTCGATCGCACCGCGGCGGCGAGGCGGTAATTAGTAGGTACGGGAGGCTAGAGGGGGTTAGCGGGGAGAGGAGGAATCAGAGGGGGCGTCACTCGACGGCCACAACGTCCAGCCAGGCTGCGCGAGAGATCGCACCGCTCCGGTCTAGTCGCGTCGGAGGACGCCGGGCAACTGCCGCTCTCGGCGCGCGGCGCGGTTATATACTATCGCGGGGTATGGTGCGGTGCGCGGGCGGCGGCGGGGGCGGCGCTGGCAGTGTTGTAGCGCACGGTCTGGCTCGTGGGTGTCGGTAGCGGTTGCGTCAGCCTGGCGCAGTGTTGTAGCCGCACGTTCCTTGACTCGTGACGGGTTCCCTCGTCACAAGTTATAGATATATTAATGTTTTATATATGTATTATATATTTATTGTA
>NC_133488.1:407737-475365 GCF_025370935.1 Choristoneura fumiferana | reverse complement strand
TGCAGTTGTCTATGGGCGGTGGTGATCTCTTATCATCAGGAGACCCACTTGCTTCGTTTGCCATCCAGTTGAATAAAAAAAATATATTATATTAGCAAATAATTAAAACGATAAATCAAACTCCTCAAATTGAAACAACATTAAGCTTCAGCGACTTTAAAAAATAATCCCATTTATTATTAAGTAAAGTTATTGTAGAATATTAACATGTATTTATAAAACAAAAAATAAAATTATAACATGTCAAAATTATAAAATACAATAAAAGACAACTTACCTATACAGGCTGGATTTCGACGAGGGACCTTTGCGGAGATATTGCATCGTTTGAGTGATACACAGTCGATTTATAATGTTTAGATACTTAAAACAAAGTAAAAAAAATACAAAATTCACTCATTTTTAACTATGGTGATAACCTATATTGCATTTGCACATAACGGCAAGATGGCTAACATGAAGAATCGCCGTCGGGAAACTCGGGATATTACGTTTATTTCCGAGAGTTGTTTGTCATCGTACTGATGTAAAATGAACACATAAAAGTCAAATAAATCAAATAAAATGCAAAAATACGAATATCAGTTACTTTATTACAATGTTTACATACGGGTGTCAAATGTTCCCTCCGTGTCTAATAATACACGCTGCAGCCCGTGCCCGAGTATGTCGTGGTGCACATGCGATAATGTCTGCTCTTACACGATTTTTCACGAAGATTGTCGAAGAGTTTCGATAGTTGTAAAAAGTGCGTTGATCTATCTCGGCTCGGCGAATGAAGAGTCCTATGACAACCTATTACTACAACTTTAAGTGCAATATCCGCTAAATATGTTAAGTATTAAATTTTTTGACGATAACCAAATAAAATAAAAAACAAGGACAGCCTTTTGTATGAATTGCTGATCAACCAGGGAACAATTTAAATTCATTCGAAAATATTTGATGAAGCGAGTTAACAAACTAAATCCTTTTTATCAGTTTAGGTAGGTAAACAGAGACATTTTATTTATGATGAAAGAGGTTAACTATCTTCTTTTATTGTTTATGACGATTGAGTACATTCGAGTGAATGCAATGTCATGTCATGTCATGTGAGTTATTTGTTGTGGTTAGAATTATTAATTAACTAAGAAATTACATAAATACTCCAGAGACAAATCACCTCTGCAAATCCTGCAACAATTTTTTTAGCGTTGCACGCAGACCTAAAAATGGACAAATGGCAACACATAACGTAATATCCTGACGTCTAAAGATTGTTTTACAAGTAAGAACATTGACCCAGCCACCTGTTAGGGATGGACAAAGTAGTTTTTGGTATGAAATGTTTAAAAGGCTATAACTTGAAAACGGTAACATATATTTCCATAGTTTCTATGGGGAAATATAGTGCTAGGTTGAACTATTTGCCAGTACCATCGCAAAGTCCCTCGTCGAAATCCACCCTGTATACTACCTACTTAAATAAACCTACTAGTAAAAATACACTATAATTATAATTTAAACTTTAATTAACTTGTTTGTTAATAATTGCTTAAAAAATTGTTTTGCATGCTATTACTTGTATACGTACGCTCGCTCGAGCAACAAAAAAATGTTACATCTTTATAAGTGGAACTGTTTTGGCTTATGTATCATAAATTAATTTATATTCAACTGTATCATATATGCTGTTTGTTTCCCAAATATAATAAATAAAAATAAATGTTCTCAACTATATCACAATTAATTAAATAATATAATGTAATACTAAATATATATATACAAAAATATCAAAAAGCTAAATGAGAAAAAGAATAATAGTAATTAATTAAATATAAAATAAAATAAAAACTACTCCAGACCGTCCGCATCGTACTTGGCCAAACGTACCCATCACCCCAGCGACATTGCCCGTCGTATGGCCAAAGAGACCCGCTGGACCAAGTATGACCCGGAAAAACAATTAGTTTTTTAATTTTTATTTAGGTACACTTTTAAGTTTATTCGAGAAAGCAATGTTAAGCAAAATGCTTGATGTTTGTAGTGACAGGCAACGTCAGTTGTGTTCAGGATGGCGTACATTGATAGCAGTATATAATTTGTAGAAAAAGGAAAATTCAAAGACTCCATTATTTTTAAAACTCGCTGAACTTAATTTTTGCTCGTATTACAGGCCACATCCGGTATAGTCAAACCCCATAACTCGATCTGATACTTAATTCTTAATTTCGAACTTAAATTTTAACATAGTGTTATTTTTCAACACTCACTATTTTACCGTGTTTGTCAAACTTAAAACCTAAAATTGCTAAAAGTGGCTCCGAAGCGGTAACGTTTCGTGTGCTCTGCCGACCCCATTTGGGAATACAGGCGTGATGTTTGTGTGTGTGTGTTCTTTTTCAATAGTCAATTATTATGACTTATCGGATTTGACCACGCAATTCTCGTCTGATGCGATGTTAACGCGCGTTTTGTATCGAACGCGCTGGCCAACTGTTTTTGATCAGAAAGTCGTAGTACGCGATGGTAGCACGATGGCGTATATAGTTAACTGACACGGTAATTAAAAATAAATAGAAGATATTTTTTTTTATGGTTGGGTTATCAACAAGGTATAATCCATATTAATAATATTATAAATACGAAAGTCTTTGTGATTATATGTTTGTCCGTCTTTCACATCAAAAAGGGAGCGACGGTTCGACGTGATTTTCGGCATAAATAGAGATAGTTTATAGGCCAGAGAGTGACATAGGCTACTTTTTTATCCTGGAAAAATGGAGAGTTCCCGAGGGAACAGCGCGGTAACCGAACCCCACGCGGGCAAAGCCGCGGGAAAAAGCTAGTGGAAAAGCAAATTACACAATGACCTAGTATTAAGAGATGAAGGAGCTGGCAGTGATTTAAATACAAAAGTTGCAGATACTACTGCTCCGTTGCACAATCTTACAAGACGCTCCGTCAATGCGTGTTTATACCTCTACAAGCGCAACCAACTATTCCGTGGAATAAAAGATGCACAATTAACGCGCGTCGACCGCGCGTTTGAAAAACGCTGTGCCCATGGGCCCTTATAACTTCGCAATGTAATGCAACTTGTACGTCTGTTTTTCACATCTTGGTCATCGCCAACATACAGGGTGATTTGGTAGACCGTGGAACAACCCTACTGGATTCAGGTAGTTAAACCAATTCGTACCAGTCTTACTGTACTTTTTTAAATATTGAACATAGAAATTAAGGCATTATTACTTACTTCTTTCTTTCACAAAAAGATGTGAGTTTTGGCTGTTTTTAATTTTGTCCCCGGAATATGCCCGTATAAAATAAACAAGTATCTACTTAGACAGCAGCACAGAATATATAATAGTACTGACGTACAGAATGGCCACGCTCCGCCCCGCACCGGTTCGAGTTACCCCACCCCTCAAGCGCAGATTGCAGGAAAACCGCAGGAAAGCTGTCGGGTGCGCGACGCGATGTAATGTCGGTCGCATTGTCGCACGGCACTAAGTTCGGAGCAATAACTTTGCGAAATGGTGATATACTGTGCATTGTATGGGTGTTTGTCAACAACCAAAGATAAGAAAAGGAGTTTTTTTCGATTTCCGAAGGACGAAAAAAGGTAGGTAAGGTACCTAACCAACTTTAATTAGCAACATGTACAATGTACTTAGGTATTAGGTAACTGAGGAAAAAACCAATACCTAGGTTTAAAAGTGTGTACCTATAATGTATAAATAGACGTTTTTAAATAAAAATTAGTAGGTAGTATTTGTAAAATTGATTTGTTAATTCTCTCCTATCAATAGACCAATATATATCTTATCTACACACACTATACTAATTACATAACAAATTGTCTAAAAGTATCGCGATTACATGAAACAACTAATTAGGTACCGAATAATTCGTTCAAGTTTGTAATGTAAAATAATAATGCTTAAATACATAGACAGACACATTTTAAGTAGGTTAAATGAAATATATGATTAACAATTACATTTATTTACACATCTAAGCCATACCTACATACCCTATAGTACTAGGGTTTTGCGATAGTCAGCCCTGTGTGTCTTACGCACACATTGACGCGTGTACAGACGTCGTCGTGCCTATGTAGATTCAAGAACGCGTATTTTGTATGGCGTGGCCGCCCTGTGACAGCAGTATACAGTGTGATACCGGCGGCCACGTTTTTTAAGGAAGGTTAAAGTAACGTATATCTGTAACTTAACCATGGCATTAATTTAATTAATAAACTCTCGCTCTTAAGCGATAAGGCCGCCTATTGCGTACCTTGTAATTTTCTCTCTGTGTATCTGTTTTCTGTATCGCTTACTATTTCTGGTGTACAATAAAGAGGCTTTGTATTCTATTGTATTGTATTGTAAACTAAAATGCAGATTTTTTTAACTTTCTAACAAAATTATAATTATGATTGGTTTTTATTTGGTCTTTTTGGTATTTTTTTATTTCAACTCCAAATTGATTTTTTGGGGTCTTTAGTAGTGACATCTCTTGTCTGGGTGAGCGGTTAGTTCCGAAAGAGTGTGACGTCTGTCGACGAAACATAGATGTCGCTAGTGCTGCTGCTTAAGTAGCATAGTAGAAATAAGCAACCTGAGATATGTATGCATAGGAAAAATTGGTGTCTAGATTCCTGTCCAGCAGTGGTGTAGGGGTTATAGCACGCAGCACGGATTGCTGGACTCGATTCACAGTGCTGGTCTCTTTTTCTAGTTTTTCTGTGCATCCATGTCTCAGTTTGTATTTTCGAAAATTATAATTGCCAGAAATGTAATAATCAAAGTATCTGTCGGCTGTCATTTACACTTACTTGTCAATTAAATTTTCTGTACATTGCTGGCAAATATAATTTTGTTAGAAAGTTAACAAAAGTCTGAATTTAAGTTTATTAATTAAATTATATTATGAAGCCGTGGTGGCCTAGTGGTTTGACCTATCGCTTCTCAAGCAGAGGGTCGTGGGTTCAAACCCCGGCTCGCACCTCTGAGTTTTTCGAAATTCATATGCGGAATTACATTTGAAATTTACCACGAGCTTTGCGGTGAAGGAAAACATCGTGAGGAAACCTGCACAAACCTGCGAAGCAATTCAATGGTGTGTGTGAAGTTCCCAATCCGCACTGGGACCGCGTGGGAACTATGGCCCAAGCCCTCTTGTTCTGAGAGAAGGCCTGTGCCCAGCAGTGGAATGTATATAGGCTGGGATGAATTAAATTATAGTTATGGTTAAGTTACAGAAATACGTTACTTTAACCTCCCTTAAAAAAAAACCTGGCTGTCAGTAACATAATGTATAAATATTTACTAAATGCATGGTTACTCTGTTAATAAAAGTGTGGAAGTTTGACTTAAATATTATAATTGTGAACGAACCATTTATCTATTACTGAGGGTGTAGGGCAGGGCCAACCTGCTCACGTCCCCCGAATCGGCCAGTATTTTGGACTACTTTATTCCTTAATCTTAACCTAACTGGATAAAACTCAATACTTCTGAAACTATCGAAGATATCATGCTGTATCTAAAAGGACAGCCTACATCTTGCGTCCTTTAATCCTTCGGCTCTGCGAGGGTCAACTTGGAGTTTATTAGCAGCTTTAATGGGGTATCGTGGCTAAAAGATGGCCGTCTTTGGACCTTTGGTCGGATTTGTTGAATTGAGAGAGGCTCCGAGATTACAAGAGGACGCAGGAAACGTGTCTAGGTGATTTGTGGTGATTCTTGAGGGCTTTTTGTGAATACTAAAATGTGTGTACGTCCCAACGTACACACATTATTATAAGGGGATCAGGTTGCTGATTTTCCTACATTAAAATCTATTATAAAATGTAGCTGTGTTAAATACCTGATAATGACATCTATATATATAAAGAAGAACTGACTGACTGACTGACTGACTTATAGATCAGCACAGCCCAAACCACTGGGGTTAGAAACTTGAAATTTGGAATATATGTTCCTTAATAGATGTAAACGCGCACTAAGAAAGGATTTTTTCGAAATCCACGGGATAGGGAAATATCTAAACTTTTTCGCTTCTTTTTGTAGTCGAATCTCTGAAACTATTGAGCCGATTTTAAAAATTCTTTCACTGTTAGTAAGCTACACTATCCTTGATTGACATAAATTACTTTTTATCCGGGATAATGCAAAATTCCCGCGGGATAGAAATAAATTAATTCAATTTCAGAGCTGATTTAAAAAATTCTTACATATAATGTGATATGACTATACCCAAATGACAAAGGCTACTTTGTCTTCAAGAAATTACAAAATTCCCATGGATAGAAAAAACTGAATGCAACTTCGGGATGATTTAAAAATTCTTTCATCAATAGAAAGCTACACTATTCCTCATTAGTATAGACCAGTGATTCCCAAAGTGGTCCAGGTGGACCCCAGGGGTCCACGGGAGACTTGCTGGGGGTCTACGTAGGCGTGAACAAAAAATGGGGGTCCATAAGATGTTAATGGGGGTCCACGAAAATTTATCTGCTTTTGATAGTAAAGAGCAAAAATGTAAGCATAGTCTTTATAAGGGCCTACCTACATTGTTTTAAGTACCTAACTAAGCAGATAATATTTTAATACGGCAAGCGACTGTTACTTGCCCAAACTTGCGTATTCGATATTACGTAAAATTTCGTGTACATGTACAGACTTGCAAAGCGCTATCCGCCCGACAATGCTTAATGCTTGTTCAGACACAGCGACACAATTTTATTTTTTGGCGACTCTAAGAATGTGGTAGAAATGTAGCAGCAGGGGGTCTACCGAAACCAGCAAAATTTTGAAAGTAGTCCACGAGAAAAATAAGTTTGGGAACTACTGGTATAGACTCCTCTTCTTCGGGAAAATGCGAAATTCCCGCGGGATAGAAATAAGTGAATTCAACTTCGGGTCTGATTTTAAAAGTGTTTTCAACAAAAGTAAGCTACAGTATTCCTGATTGATATAGGATACGTTTTTCCGGGAAAATGAATAATTTCCGCGGGATAGAAATAAGTAAATTCAACTTTGGCACTGCTTTTAAAAATTCTTTCATATATGGACCTAAAGTAATAGAGAGGCAGTGCAGCGAAAGATTTTTAGAAAATCCCATGGAATAGGAAAATATCTCAACTTTGTTTGTTTCTTTGTTTGTTAGGGGTAATCTCTGAAACTACTGAGCTGATTTAAATAATTCTATTACCAATAGAAAGCTACAATATCCCTGATGGACAGACTTCTTTTTTTAAATGCAAAATTACCGCAGAATAAAAATAAGTGAATTCAACGTCGGGGCAGATTTTCAAAATTCTTTCAATAATAGAAAGCTACAATATGTCTCTCATCGACAATTAAGAATATTAAAATAGATCATAACATTAATTCATATCCCACGGGGACTTCAATTTCACGAGATACAATCCTATATTCTATATCGTGTAGGAAGACGCCGGCAGAAGAAACGCGTAAGTAGTACTTTAACGTCTTTAACGTTTCAGAGAAACTGGGTTTCAGAGTTGGTACGAATTATGAATGATTAATTACGTACTTTGATTTTTGAATTCCAATTTGTGCACCATTTGTCTAAAACAACGTCTTACTGTATCTATATTTCCATGTAATCCTCCAAAAAATCAATCAAATTACGAAAAAAAGGATCGTAGAAAGTAAATGTATGTTAATGTTACCCCAAATTTAACGCGAGCGAAGCCGCGGGCAAAAGCTAGTTGTACATAGATCTCTTTTGAATAAAATACACTTTGTTGAGTTTGTTACTTCCCAACACAAGTTATCTTGCAGGTGGTAGGGCCTTGTGCAAGTTCCGCCCGGATTGCTACTACTATCTTGCTCGCTAATCAGCAGTGCTTGCACTGTTATGTTTCGGCGTGGAGAGTAAGACAGCCAGTGAAATTACTGGCACTTGAGGTATCCCATCTTAGGACTCTAGGTTGGCAACGCATCTGCAATACCCCTGGTGTTGCAGATATTTATGGGCGGTGGTGATCTCTTACCATCAGGAGACCCACTTGCTCGTTTGCCATCCATTCGAATAAAAAAAATCGGTAGTAGATTTTTTGAATACAGCTGAAAATTTTGCTCGTCATTATTTCCAAGAAAGTTAAATTAAAAATATAGTTTTCATTTAGCTAAAATATTACGTAGTTTTCCATCTTCCATCATATTTAACCACTACAAATATTTGATTCCTCATATCAAAATGTGTATGTGTTACGATAGTTGTTTGTTTAGCTATGACAAGTGGTTTTGTTGGTACTTTATCAAGATGTCAAGTGGGATGACAAATTCGCATTGTTTGGCGTGATGGCTGCTGGGAAAGGCGATTATGCTAAGGTACCTGGGAAAGAGGGGAATGATGGTGAGTTAACTTTTGACATAATATTGTTGGATGACCTGTTATTGACTGCCGTAGAAGCCTATTGAAAGTGATGGTTCGACCTATGGTCTCTCAAGAAGGGAAGACGCTCAAGAAGCGTGAGCTAACCTGGCTCACGCCTCTAAGTTTTTCCTTCTTTTTACAAGCTTTTATTTAGTTATACTTAATTGAATCTTAGTCACAAAATAAGAATTATCGACGGCCTCGACTCAGTTGATTAAACTTTACAGCTTACTTTATAGTTACAACCTCTAAGAAATATATTATTTAGAATCTTTAAGAACTAGGTAATAATATGCAATTAAAATAATAAACAAAATTATTAATTTAAAATTAGCCTATGCTGTCCGCAAAATGTACAAACTTTTTTAGAAATGCTCATAATACGAATGTTTGTTTTCGGGTCTTGGTGTGTAATATGTATTTTTTTTTAATTAATCACATTGTAACTCTTTATTTCCAGAACAATACAGGTCCAACTATAAAAAAGGTATATTAGGTAAGTACAATAAAATTAAATAAACTAAAACTATAATAAATCTAAAAATGGACCCTGCGACCCTTATTTAGTTTCACCTGTCCCGTTGTTTGTCTGTCTGTCTGTTTATCTGTGTGCTGTCTGTCTGTCTGTCTGTAATCAAATCTTGCAAGTTAAATTTGACCACCTTCCAGTGGTCAGATTGACTTGAAATTTGGAATACTTATGTAAATCGCACAAATACGTCGTACTTACGGACGTCATACAAAGCATAAACGTAGAATTAAGAAAAACTTTGTAGTTTTGCTAGATCTTTCATTTAATGGGCTTAATATGTTATTAAACCATTCGGTTAGTAATTTTCTGGTGTGATTTTCAAAATTTCTTCAGTTTCAAAACATTTCAATTGAACGATTCCTTAATCCAGTTGTAATTATACCTACCCAACAAACTTCAAGATGAGTTTGTTAAGGTGTTTGTTTGTGAAGGTGTTAGAAATCATGTTGGTTACAATAATTCAATGTAATATCTCAAAATTCGGTCATAATAACTGACAAGTCACAAAAAGCGGACTAAGCGAAGTCATTATATCCAAACTCTTTTATGGAGAATGTTATATGAAACCAAACTTTACAGTGCAATTACGTCATATTAAGCGGTTGGTCATTGTAGGCGGAGTCATAATAAACGAATTTTCTACTATATTCCTTCTTAACTGTAAGGGCTTCTAAACGTAGCAAGATACCTTTCAAGATCTTGTTATATCATCTTTACGAATACCGAAGATTTTATGCAACATTTTTCACCTTTTTATAGACTCGATAAAAATTCGGACAAGGGTTTTATGGGAATAAGTAAAGAAGAGTTTTTATTTGGGGTGTTCTTGGTACGTAATAATTTTAAAAGTATTGTTGTTTATACGAAGTCAAGAAGAGTCAACTGTAATTTCAACATCATACCCATTTCATGCTATTCTGGCTGTACTCGTACAATATTATTGATTGCTCCTCAGCTACCTAAGTAACTCATAGCAAACTTGAGGATTTGCTGACTGAAACCTATAAATAGAAAGACAGATTAAATGCGAAAGTTTATCATTATCGTCATCATCAGCCTAAAAACGTCCTGTCGAAGTAATCAACCCCCCCCCCCCTTCTAAGTTGAATTATGATGATTAGGGTTTTCTTTCAAATGTATTTTTTTTTTCAAATAAACACTGTCATCATAACTCTTATTATTCGAGCGATATACCTACAGGGTGGCCAATTTAGATCGGACAGTATGGGAAAGTCTGAAACTATAAGACATAGGTACGAAGATCTGTTCTTAGGAACCATATCATCGATTTTAGTAACAAAAAAATGGATTCATAGTTTTAAAAAAAACTTGTACTCAGCACGGTAATCGAAACTGGGTTGTTAATAAAACTTAATTATTATGTAATATGAAATACAATGCATTTTATTCATTCTAAATAATCGTGTTTCATAGTAACGTTTATTGTCTTTATGATTCTTCATCCGTTTCATAAACAACACCCGTCTTTTTGCGTCGGGGGTTAAAACGAGGCGGTTTTAACGCTCGGATAAAGTGTGCCTCTCATTATTTCAGAACCCCCATCATACGAAGCCCCAGGGGGTTTTGGCGCCCGCCATATGCAAGTTCTCGTACTCTTCATCAGCCTGTCAGTCGGTTTCACCATCAAAGCCCATCTCAGTGTGGCCATTGTTGCCATGACACAGAAAGAGCCGAGCTGTCTTGGCAATTTTACTGGCAATACTATTCTGATTGGTGAAGCCGTGGAGTTTAATGCAAGCGAGATAAATTGTACGAATTATAGGAATAGTGGGTCAGTGTTTCAGGTAAGACTTTGCTAAATAATTAATAATTTTGCTAATTAATAAAATATTACATCCATCCATACCCTCAGCTCGGATAATTATTGGAAAAAATACAAAAAGATTCCAAAAAACCAATCTTAATTTGATTGCTTAATAACGATATCTCTTGTCCGGGTGAGCGGTTAGTTCCAATGGAATGCCGAAAGTTTCTCGATGAGGGCTACGTGAACTATAAAAGGAATGCACTGAAAATATGCAATATTGAAAAAATACGATTATTTACTACAACAATAAAACTATCCACCTATTTTTCAACTATGTTCTCTTTTTAAAACCAATTGTAGTCATATCCATATTCCGTATATTGTTCGACATGATTTTGACGTAAATTGCATCCGTCGTCCGCCCACTGGTCAATAAGTTACTGGAATTAAATTAATTAATATTATTATAAACCTACCTAAACCTACCTAACCTATTATGTAGAGTACCTATATGCTTAAGTGGTTAAATAAGAAACAAACAAGCTGAGATATGAGGTGCATAGGGGAATTCGTGTCGGTACCGTTGACCATCAGTGGTGTAGCGGTATAGCACGCGGTACGGATTACCGAGGACCTGGGTTCGATTCCCAGTGATGGTCTTATTTTTCTGGTTTTAATGTGCATCTCTATTTCAGTTTGTATTTTCAATTTAGGTTTTACGGGATGACCGTAAAAGTAAAAATTTGGAATTGAAATAAAAAATACAAAAAGATTCCAAAAAACCAATCTCTATATGTAGAGTTCCAACAGGAGCATATAAAAAAAAGCTACAAAACTTCCGTCGTTTAAGGTATGTCATTAAAAAATCACCTTATGTTTTCAGACTTACGATTGGAGTAAGAAACAACAGGAGATCATGCTGTTCGCGTTTTTTGTAGGTTATACAGCGATGATGCTACCAATGGGTATTATTGCCCAGAAGGTGGGCGGGAAGCGACCTATCTTGATCGGACTGGCTGTGAACGGACTTACGTCTATTATTACACCTTGGATACCCAATTCGTAAGTTTTTAGGACTCCGTAGCCAAAATGGCAAAAACGAAATCCTTATAGTTTCGCCATAAAATTATTATATGTAATTTATTTAAGAATATAAACTTATAGAAAATACAATCATATACCTAAGATACTACTAAATACTAAATAATAAATCTACTAGCTAACTTAAATAATATTTTAAATAAATAATGTAAAATGGGGATGTTTTTTTTTTCTCATCCAACCCTATAGTGTGGGGTATCGTTGGATAGGTCTTTTAAAACCATTACGGGGTTGCTAAAACGACTTTTCGATTCAGTGATTTGTTTGCAAAATATTCAACTCTAAAGTGCAAATTTTTAATAAAATCTAGCGCCCCCCCCCCTCTAAAATCTAAACCGGTGACTGGAAAAATTGAAAAAATTCAGGATGGTAGTAATTATATCAAACTTACAAAGAAAACTATAACGGTTAAGTTTTCTTGAGAATTATTAATAGATTAAGAGTAAATAGCAGCCTAAGGTATAAAATATACCTAAACTTGGATATTCCGTACAAAATAAAATCCTTAGAAAAATATCACTTATTTTTTTCGTAATGGCAACGGAGCCCTATTTTGGGCGTGTCCGACATGCTCTTGGCAATATTCATACCTCAAAAGGAAACAGTATGAGTGTGGGTCGAAACTCGCATGGAGAGAGTTCCGTACGGTAAAATATAAAAATAATTGTTTTAATTTATTGCATCTTTGTATTTAAAACACATATTTCATATTTTTCAAATAATTTCGAAGTAATTAATGTATTTATTTCAAAAATATTGAATTAGTGGGTTTGAATAAAAAGAACTTTAAAAATAAACACTGAAAATTATAAGACATCATCACCGTGTATTGTTTGGGATATTTGAAAATAATTCCGATCCGCATTGGCGATCCCTTACTTCAAATAACGAACCTGTTAACAAATATATAGGTACCTCGTTGAGTTTCTTGCCGAATTTTTCTCAACGGAGATTTTTCCAAACCAGTGGTAGATTTTTTTGACATTCATTAGTGCTTGTTATTGCACTTAGTCGTATAGCCTAAATTGAATAAAGATATTTTTCACACCTCTCCTCAGAAAAGTAACTTTTCCTCCCTGACGAGCAAAAGGGCAACTTTTTCGGTTCAAGGCTTTTCTAAGTATTTTATTGCAAATGCCATTTCTTGAAGTTGATAATTGTAAAACCACGCCATTTTCTCTGCTGGTTGTTCTTTAATAATATTTAGAATTTGTTTTTTTCAAGTTTCTTAATGCTCAGTGTGAAAAGTTGTATGAGCGACTCGGGTGCAAAATTATTTTCATCTTGGGCGTTAACACTTGAATCCCTCATTACGCTCAGGATTCTACTTTAGAATCCCGCGCTACGCTCAGGATTCAAATTTTTTTTTATTCGACTGGTTGTCAAACGAGCAAGTGGGTCTCCTGATGGTAAGAGATCACCACCGCCCATAAACATCTGCAACACCAGGGGTATTGCAGATGCGTTGCCAACCTAGAGGCCTAAGATGGGATACCTCAAGTGCCAGTAATTTCACCGGCTGTCTTACTCTCCACGCCGAAACACAACAGTGCAAGCACTTCTGCTTCACGGCAGGATTAGCGAGCAAGAATTGTAGAATCCTTCGCTACATTCTGGATTCAATGTACGCCCTCGCCGTAAATACACCATTTTGCTCCCTTGTGACACAAATAACTATTGACTTTGACTTGGTTCCCCCAGGGCGGTTGGATGGGCGTCTGCGCTTGCCGTTTGCTGCAGGGCATGACGCAGGCTGCCTTCTACCCCAGCGTCCACACGCTGCTGGGGAAGTGGGCTCCGCTCAGCGAAAGAGGACGGCTCAGCACCTACGTTTATACCGGTGAGACAGAATCAGCTTGCAAACAGCTTATTATTAGGGGCTGTTTCACCATCCAATGATTAGTGTTAACTGGCGGTTAGGTGTGATAGGTCTCCCGTAGAGATATTGGGATAAAAAGTAGCCTATGTGTTATTCCAGACTATCTGTGTACCAAATTTTATCTAAATGCGTCCTGCCGTTTTAGCGTAAAGGAGTAAGTAATACACACACGCACACACACACACACGCGCGCGCACAAACTTTTGCATTTATATACTCGTAGGAAGTAGGTTTTTTAAAGAGGTTTAGGGGCTGTTTCACCATCCATAGATTAGCGTTAATTGACGGTCAGGTTTGATGCCGTCTTTATTTGTTTTGTTCAAATAGACGGAGACGGCATCACATTTAACCGTCGGTTAACGCTAATCAATGGATGGTGAAACAGCCCCTTAATGTAATATTTGTTTTGTTATAATGGATTAAGGGGCTGTTTCACAATCCATCAGTCAGATCAGTGTTAACTGGCGGTTAGGTGTGATGCCGTCTCTATTTGTTTTGTTGGAATAGACGGAGACGGCATCACATTTAACTGTCAGTTAACACTAATCAATGGATGCTGGTGAAACAGCCCCTAGCCTATTTATACAAGGCCGATAAACCGACACTGGCTGCCAGTGATACTAACAGCGAATACTGGCTACGTCTAAACCTAGTTTATAACCCCCGATGCAAAAAAGGGGTGTTATAAGTTTGACCGCTATGTGTATCTGTGTCTATATGTCTGTCTGTGGCACCGTAGCTCATAAACGGCTGGACTTTTATTTGAAAGCAGGTTTTCTAGCAATGGTTCTTAGACATGTTTCATCTAAATCAGTTCAGCCATTTTTGAGATATTATACTTTGAAGTGACAAAGTCGGGGGTTTTCCAACTTTTTGTTGGTTAGGTTATAAGTTTCAAGTCTGACCGCTATGTATGTATGTCTGTCTGTCCGTCTGTGTATCTGTCTATGGCACCGTAGCTCTTAACCGCGTGGATTGATTTGAATGCGGTTTTTTAATTTAAAATTAGAGTTTTGAGCGATGGTTCTTAGACATGTTTCACCAAAATCGGTTCATCCATTTTTGAGATATTGAACTTTGAAGTGACAAAGTCAGGGTTTTCCAATTTTTTGTTGGTTAAGTTAGGTTATTAGCTTTTAGATTATCAAATACACATGTACACACAAACTTTAGCGATTATAACAGTAGGATTCCAACATGAACAAGTTCAGTCGTGTCAAGGGCACGCGCTCACGCAGCTAATCCGAAGTAGGGGGGCTGAGAACACCGCGGAGTCGCGGCCCTTACGGCGGCGGAAGTTTGACGACACGCACACGACGTGGTTATCTCAGGGTCGGGATATACGGGAGCTGAAGATGGGCGGTTGTGCCCATTGCCACTTAAACTTACATGACTCTTTATACGGAACCATGTGCTTTCAATTCAAGGTTCGATTCTACTCACAAAACTAAAAGTTCGACCAACGAGGCTTTTGCAACCCGAATAAATCTCATGCCTACGAAACTTGGCACAATATGATGAAAATAGGTAATACAGATTATAGATATACAATAATCCAATAACTTTTCTTACGTGAAGTTAGGTATTTTTACTTAAACATAAAAATCGTTTATAGCTCTCTGCGGAAAATTGCTCAGACTAAAATTCTTTCTGTATACCTACGTACCTATGTACTACTTAGAATATATATGTAAATTTATGCAATCTTTTTTTATTTGAGCAAGTCTTGTTAGCGACATCATGCTATCTTGTCAACTGCACACTACTACACGGTTAACTAGACAATTATGTTTATTATATTTTTATATGTTTCTGTTGTCCTTTCAATCTTTCAAAGGTTAACTGGAAGAAATCCCTTTAAGGGATAAGTATGCCTTTGTACATCACTTTCTCTTGTTAACTTAATTTTCATATTTTTTATGTACAATAAAGGGTTACAATACAATATTATAATTTATTACCACATACACACAAACATCACGCCTGTATTCCCAAATGGGGTAGGCAGAGCACACGAAACGTTACCGCTTCGGAGCCACTTTTAGCAAATCAGGTTTTAAGTTTGACAAAAACGGTACAGTAGTGACAGGTAAAATTAAAGGTAGGTAAAATTTATTACCACGTACATATACACCTATTTAAGTCGTTAACTCTTTTGTCTAAGTAAATCGGTTTCAATAAGTAGAGCGTTCTTTCAGACGGGGTTCGTTGCCTCGTAGTAAATTAGTACTTGTCAAGCTGATTAAATTCTATAGACAGTCCGATAACTTCTTCTATATGTAATTGTAATTTTCATAAAGGAATATGTAACTACGCTAAAAAAATAACTTGAAACACATAATAAAAATATACGGTAGAAAGTAAAATTACCTAATTATTAAGATCTAATCTAAGTGGACCGTTTGTGACTCATAATCACTATTAACTGTTCTTATAATCTATATAATTGTTTAATATAGTAATTTTAATGTCTCACGAGAACTTAGGTACAGAATAATTTTCCGTTAAAAAAATAATTTTTAATACAAGCTTTTTTTGTTGACTGTCGTAATTTTAAGTCGGTTCTATACTATACTATTAACCATTGAGGTGTTCCCTCCTGCGGAGACGATCCCGACAGGACCACCAAGATGTCACTACGAGATAATTGTACTCGTATTGTCAGCAAAATTACATAAGCATGCCAAATTTCAAGTCAATCGGACCGCTGGAAGTGAGTCAAATTTAGCTTCATAGATTTGACCCAAGCAAACGACAAATAATAAGATAAACAGGATTAGCTTGTAATAATAAATGAAAATCGCCGTTTTGTCCTGGTATTTGTGCGCGTATGTTTTAACAGATTCTTTGTAACTCCGCGGTGGAGCGTCACGTGCTCTCTTTAATGATGTTCCGAAGAACGGGAGAAATGCAATTCCTAATACAACTCCATTATAATTTCGTGCTAACATTCTGACAAGGTCACCTTTGTACGTATTTCTTTACTGTAACATACTAGGTAAATACACAGTGTTTACATGGTACCTAATAAGACTAATCAAATGATGATTTCAAAATGAATTCTTGTAACTGGAAATTTAAGTATTTTGTAATGTAATATTATATTGAATTAATAAATAAACTTAAGTAATGGCACTGTGTAGTCATCTTTATGACGATGTTAAGGATAACCTAACCACCTTAGAAAAGTTTAAAATTCCCCAAAATGGTAATTTCATTTTAAAGTTCAATATCTCCTTGTATTAAAAATGATATTTTTACCAAAAACCTATTCTCAAACATAGGCCGATCCATCGGTTTGAGAACTATAATGGCACAGATAGTCATTGGCGATAAATTGACCACCCCTCTTTTTGCGTCAGGGGTCAAAACCAATATTGCGATAGTGACCAGCAATCGGACGTGTAGCTTATATTTTTAACCGACGAAAAAAAATCTCAGGTCGACGCGTACATTTTTTTTACCTTTTTTTACCTTTTCCCTAAGGGTAGAATGATTGATTGTTCAGTCGCTAATTGTAATGTATGACCAGGCATATTTTTTTACAGAGTAGTCCGATTTTTAATAATTATTTTTTTATTGGATTAGATATGTACCTTGTATGTATTATATATATTTGAAAAAAAAATTAACCCCAAGGGTGGGAAAAAAGTATAAAATAAAAACTTTTGAACAGAAAAATTAATCCGCCGAAAAAAAAGAAAAGCAAAAATAGGAGAGTATTTAATCTTAATCTAGGTACTAGTTTGAAGTCGGTGCCTTAGCACTAGCTATCAGAAGTGGACTTATAATCGTATACCTGATGGGCTTATCACTTGCTGGCTCGTGCTGAGGCACCGACTTTAAACTAGTACCTAGATTAAGGTTAAATTAGAGAGAAAGGTGAAAAAGGTTTATTATTTTTTGCTTTTCAGTTTTTTCAGAAACGTGTAAGGGCTGTATTTTTTTTATCTACCACTATTTACACTATCATCCTGCTTGCTATATTTTTGTGTACAATAAAGAGTCATTATACTGGAGAGGCCTAGATAAAGGTCAATCTACATTTTGTACATTTTGCTTGCAAGACCATAGCATATTGAGAATTTCTCGTATCGTGTGAAGTTTGATTTCATAATTTGTTTCATTGCTACCTCGCTCACGCTAATAGTATTTGATACGAATGTGAGAGGGACGATACGATACGAACTTTTAATTTCGGAGTAGCTCCCGATGGCAAACGAGCAAGTGGGTCTCCTGATGGTAAGAGATCACCACCGCCCATAAACATCTGCAACACCAGGGGTATTGCAGACGCGTTGCCAACCTAGAGGTCTAAGATGGGATACCTCACGTGCCAGTAATTTCACCGGCTGTCTCACTCTCCACGCCGAAACACAACAGTGCAAGCACTACTGCTTCACGGCAGGATTAGCGAGCAAGATGGTGGTAGCAATCCGGGCGGACCTTGCACAAGGTCCTACCACCTGCAAAATCCTGCAAGGTGGATGCAGGATGCTTCTAACCGAAGCAACTAGAGGTCTATTGGGGGAGGCCTATGTTCAGCAGTAGACGTCATACGGCTGATTGATGATGATGATGATGATGAATAGAGTGCCATTTTGTTACACTTCGGATGTGGAATCATGAAAGAGAAAGAAAAGACCCAATTTTTTTTTCAGGCTCACAATTCGGCACAATAATCTCGTTCCAACTCTCTGGCATTTTCTGCGGCAGCTCGTCCTTTGGTTGGCCCTTCTCTTTCTGGCTGTGGGGGGGTTTGGCTCTCGTCTGTTTCTGTATGCTGGCATACTTCGGCTCTGACTGCCCCCAGCAGCATAAGACCATCAGCAATGAGGAACTGGCCTTCATCATGGGGGATAGCGCAGCTGATGCTGTACCTAAGGTAAAAATCAAGGAATTAGGTCAATACGACCTTAGTAGGGGTCATTTAATCTCGCATAGTCTGATTAAAAATAAGAAGGTAATAGTAAAAGGAAAGAAGTTAATCCTTTATTTCGACAAACGGATGGCCAAGTGGTTAGATAACCTGACTATGAAGCTTGAGGTCCCTGGTTCGATTCCCGGCCGGGGCAAATATTTGTGTGAATAGCACGAATGTTTGCTCTCGGGTCTTGGATGTTTAATATGTATTTAAGTATGTATTTATCTATATAAGTATGTTTATCCGTTGCCTAGTATCCATAGTACAAGCTTTGCTTAGTTTGGGACTAGGTCAATTGGTGTCAAGTGTCCCATGATATTTATTTATTGATTCAGCGGGACCAAATTAGTAAGAAAACGACCTGTAACTATAAGAAGGTAATCTTAAATTATGATTTATAAAATTACAAAATTAAACAGTTCAACTCGAGTTGTTGTCTGCGACTTTGTGAAGAAATCTTTTATCGCTACTTTTATAGCTGTGGGAACTATGCAATTTCCTGAGATAAAAATGTATTTTTTGTCCTTCTCAGGCTCTTAAACTATCTCCATACCAAAATCATCTAAACAATCTGAGTTATTTAAGCGTGAAATCATAATAAGCAGGGCTAAAGGTCGCGTTCATCCATACTAATATTATAAATGCGAAAGTGTGTGTGTTTGTGTGTTTGTATGTTTGTCCGTCTTTCGCGTCAAAACGGAGCGACGGATCGACGTGATTTTTGGCATAGAGATAGTATGTAAACTCTTTTTTGTACACAAGAAAAGAAACATAACACAATTGACAAACTTTGAGATACTTGAATACGCTAGCTAGCTATAGACTAAAAATAGATAGGCTAGGATAGTTTATGGCCAGAGAGTGACATAGGCTACTTTTTGTCCCGGAAAAATGCACAGTTCCCGAGGGAACAGCGCGCGAAAACCGAATTCCACGCGGGCGAAGCAGCGGGCAAAAGCTAGTTATTATTATAACCGTTGTAATAATGTTCATTGTGGTATTCAAGTTGGATGACAATGCAAGCACAAGAAGATATCTTGCTGTCATGTTGAATTTTGTGACACATATTGGTAAAGACCAAAAAGTTGCACAGCGTTAAAGCTGCGTTAGCACGTAGTTTTAATTTCCATTAACTTTTTCAATTGTGACACGAAAATTAATCATACAAGGAGATCACTTCTGTAACTAACTTTTTTTTTTTTTTTATTCGACTGGATGGCAAACGAGCAAGTGGGTCTCCTGATGGTAAGAGATCACCACCGCCCATAAACATCTGCAACGCCAGGGGTATTGCAGATGCGTTGCCAACCTAGAGGCCTAAGATGGGATACCTCACGTGCCAGTAATTTCACCGGCTGTCTTACTCTCCACGCCGAAACACAACAGTGCAAGCACTGCTGCTTCACGGCAGGATAAGCGAGCAAGATGGTGGTAGCAATCCGGGCGGACCTTGCACAAGGTCCTACCACCTCCTAACTATTCTTGCTCTTTCCATGGTTTTAGAAGCGGCAAACGCCATGGAAGCACATCTTGACCAGCAGAGCAGTCTGGGCACTCATCATAGCACACGCTGGCTCCGCCATCGGGTATCTCTTCATCCTCACCCAGCTGCCTCTCTACATGAACAAGGTCTTAGGGGTTGACATAAAGAATGTGAGTCTTGCCGACATAATAATTTATATTCAAAATAATTGATTGATTCAGAAGTTATTTTGTGGAATTCCATATCAATGAATTTTGCTAGCTGACGCGGTTTTCACGGAGCGGGTGGACACCTATTGAAAAATAGTATAAGCTATATATTTACTTACACCCGCGCCCTCTCTCAGCCGTGCGTCCGCTCTGTGCACCCGCGCTCGCTAGAGTAGGGCCTTCTACCTTTTCATACCTTGATCCTTCGCCACCTAAGTTGACTGAAGTGCCAAACAGAGGTGAAGAACGAAGTAATAAGTAAAAGTACGTACTAACAGCACCCTAATACGGTATTTGACTATTTTGTATATGTTTTATAAATTAAAAATTCACAATGCCTGTTATCGAATAGAGAAACAATTTTTAAGCTACCTTTACAAATAACAAAGTTATAATGGTTTGAAATTCAAGATTAGACAGAGAAAGACATACTGGCATGTGACGTCACACGCCAGTACCGCCATACTTGCTGCATAGAGAAAAGCGTTTGAGAAAGAGACAGGTATACACATTTTTCAAAAAAATCACTTTAAATCCAATTTTCAACCGATTTAAATTTTCTCTTCGCTAAACGCTATCTGGATATCTATATTTTCAGAATAATATTAAGATAAGGCAAATTAAGGAGTTGTCAAATACCGTTGAGATAGGACTGTCAGTACATGAATTATTGCTATATGATTCATGTGCTAACTAATCACTAACACTGGAGTTATGATTTATATATATTACTTATAAGACCATATGTTGGTTGAAATAAAGATATTTTGATTTGAATTGATATTATGAATAACATCAGTGCGTGTTCAAATATTTATGATCATGATCACTAGACTGAATTTGTTTGACATCCTGGCAATTACGTACTCTTTCTTTTTCATTGCAGAACGGAATACTGTCATCTCTGCCATATATTTCTATGTACTGTATGGCCTTGGTATTCGGATGGTTGGCAGACTTCTTAAGGAACCATAAGTTCATGAGCCTCATCAACATAAGGAGATTTTCAAATTCTATCGGTAAGTTTCAATATCCGGGTGACCAAATTGTATTCGGGTTCAAACTTGAACACGCGTATTCCATTCCGAGAAATAAGGATAAACTTATCGACTAAAGTATAAAGGTATAAAAGGCTATACTATATTATTTCAGCACGGCTTCATTTTTCTTATATCATACTAGCTGTTATCACACTAGCTGTCTGCGGCACCGTACCTCTTAAACGGGTGGACCGATTTTAATGTGTTTTTTTTAAATTAGGTTTTCTAGCAATTGTTTTTAGACATGTTTCCTCAAAATCGGTTCAGCCGTTTTTGAGATATTGAACTTTGAAGTGACAAAGTCGGGGGTTTTCCAACTTTTTATTGGTTAGGTTATTCTGAGAAAAAGTTATAAAACATAACCTAACCAACAAAAAGTTGGAAAACCCGTTTAAGAGCTATGGAGCCACAGACAGACAGACGGACACACATAGCGGTCAAACTTATATAAGTTATATATATAACACCCCGCCCCCTCTCCCTCTTTCCCCCGTCCCCTCTTTTTGGGTAAAAAACTGCCACTTTGTTATTTAAAGGAATGGTGCTGTCGTCTGTGTTTCTGCTGTGGATGTGCTACGTCAGCACAACGTGGCTGGCTGTCACTTTACTGGTCATCAGCTTGGGTCTACACTCAGGAGTCCACACCGGCTTCCACGTGAGTATTTAACGCGAACGCGATCGAGACGTATTTTATAACCGAAAAATTACACTAAGGGCAAAGGGCACTGACGTTTACGGCACGTCACTGCGATTCCGTATTTTACTGAAACTTTGAAGTGACAAAGTCGGGGGTGTTCCAACTTTTAGTTGGTTAGGTTATCCTTTACCGTAAAGCTCATACAGCTGGCCTTATGTACCGTAACACATAAAATTATAAAAATGAATCTATAGGTTATTATGTCTTTTATTACAGATTAATCAAATAGATTTGGCGCCCAACTTTGCCGGTCCGATGATGGGGTTAGGCAACATGGTGGCCAACCTCTCAGGGCTGGCGATCCCCTTCCTCGTCTCCGACATAGTAGGAGATGACGTGGTAAGTCGAGAAGCTTTCAATTAAATATCGAACGTAACCGAAGTTTGATGAATACTCGTATTTAATCTTCATAATTTTTAACCCCCGACGCAAAGGACGGGTTTTATAAGTTTGACCGCTATGTGCGTCTGTGTATCTGTGTGTATGTCTGTGGCATCGTAGCTCTCAAACGGACGAACTGATTTGAATGCGTTTTTATATTTTGAAAGCAGGTTTTCTAGCGATGGTTCTTAGACTATGTTTTATCAAAATCGGTTCAGCCGTTTTTGAGATATTGAACTTTGAAGTGACAATGTCGGAGGTTTTCCATCTTTTTGTTGGTTAGGTTATTTATATGGAGCCATGTTATGATTCAAATCCAAATAATTTCAATTCAAAATTCAAGTACAAATCCACTCACTCTGTCTGTACCTGACTGAATATCAAACTCAAAATAAACTCAAACTCACAACATTTATTGACAAGAAAAACACACTACATCACAACAAAAACAGTAAAAACATAAATAGGAAAAGAGAGGAAAATAAGAGATATTGTGCTGTAGTGTGATGCCAAAAGGACTCAGCTCAGCATATACCGTAGCCCTGTAACCAGAGCTGCAGCGCTGGTTTTCAGCTGAACCCCCCGGTGAGTGTGCACCCACGTAACCGAACGCGTAATTATATCCTCTCATCCACTCAAAGTTTGACTGGTAGAGATCCCTTATAGGGATAAGTTCGCCTTTGTACATATATTTCATTGTTTGTCATCTGTGTTTGTTTACTTATTTTGTACAATACAGATATAATATTTTGTTTACATACATACATACATACAAATCGTTTATTTTGTAAGTACTCGTAAGCAGGCAGCAATGCCGCAATGGGCTATTTTACCAGCGCTTTCTGAAAGATCAGTTACAAAACTAAAACTAAACATCTTCACTATGATAGATAATACGTTCAGTGGAATGGTGGATGGTTTACTACAGCAAAGCTGCAGTTTTTTATTAATATGGCCACAAAACACAGATAGTTCAGAAGTCAATCTCCTGTACCTACTTCACTTTTCATACCTACGCTCGGCGGTCGCTCTAAGGTTGTCAACTATGGCTTATGCACCAAAAAACTATCGTGGTAGTCGCACTCTTATCTAGTTGTTTGATTTATTGTTGAGAATGAAACGGGAAGAATGGAAAAATAAATTAATAACTAAAATATTTTAAGTTTAATGTCATTGTTATATTATAAATTTGTCACAGAAAATATCTTGCGACGATTTCGTTATTGGCGAAATTCACGATTATTTAATTTAAACAACCGTCCACTGACCAGTTATAATAACTTTTTTTTGTTGCTCCATTATTGCACAAAAAAGTTCACAGACGCGTGTCTCAAGCGGATGGCACTCGCGCTCGCACTGGTCCCAACCGGCCCGAGATACCGTGTCCGTGAGCAGTGTCTATGTGTGCGTTGCTCGAGCGCACTTGTATGGAGATTGACTTCTGAACTATCTGTGTTTTGTGATATGGCTCTGTCCATTGGAGGAAAATTTTGCCAGTGTCTAGAAAACGAAATATGAAAGGTAATGGTGGATGAATGACGACATTGATGAGAGCGCAAAAGTGATTATAAATTCAAAAGCTGCAGTTAAAGGATTGTAAATAAATAGCTTATCTTTGCCTTTCTATTATAACTCTGTCATAGTCAAACATAACGATAATCAATAAGTGAACATAGCATTGTTTAATACGCTAAACAGCGAGACAAGGAACTTCAAACTCGAAGCTTCGTTGTGATAAGCAATAGGGTGCATTGACAGGAATTGTCACGTTTGACAACTTTGACGCTATTGTTTCTATGGTATAGGAAATTGTTTTGCTTGGATGGAACCACAAAGCAGGCTATGTTTCCACTAGAGATGTGCTGTGCTGCGTTGCTATGAATGCATTTTTGACCGACTTCCAGTGGGTGGATTAACTTGAAATTTGATAAAATGTGGATAACAACGCAAGTACAGTCTAGAAAAAAACTTTTGTTCAATATAATTTTTTTAACAGAAACTTATTTTTACTCCACAGACAAACCACCACAAGTGGCAGATCACCTTTATCATCATCGTTGTCCTGCAAATAGCTACTAACATGGTGTTTGTTATATTCCTGAAGGTGGACCTTCAGGAGTGGAATTTCTACGGAGATGAAAAAGGTAATTCGTCCTTACCTCTACTAACTAATCTATACTGTGTCGTACAATTATTTCAAAACTAGCCTTACCCGCGACTCCGTTCGCGTAGGATTTGGTTATCTACTATGCCATTTTCCGGGATACAATACAATACAAATGACAATAATTGATTGAATCAGGCGTTACTTTGCGGAGGTCCATATCAATGAACTAAAAGAACCTACCGCAAGCTATAGCTATCGTAAGGTCGCGGGTGAGCAAGGAAATTCTTTTAGTTCATTGACTCTTAAAAATAAAACTGGGATAAAAAACTATCCTATATCACATGTCAATGACTCTTAAAAATAAAACTAGGATAAAAAACTATCCTATATCATATTACAATGACTTAAAAATAAAACTAGGATAAAAATCTATCTTTTATTACATTACACAGGTTAGAAAATTACATGTTAGAGTGATACATAGGAGAAGTTTGTGTCTGTACTCCTGTCCAATGGTGGTGTAGCTGTATAGCATGCAGCACGGAATGCTGAGGAAAACTGCAGCAGATAAAATATAAACTTTTTACTAAATTTGTCGTGGGTTTACTTACATTGTATTATTTTGTAAAATTAATTGGCGATGAACAAAAATAATTTCTTTGCTCACCCGCGACCTTATAATAGCTAAGTTTATGCGAGATATGCGTGTTTATTTAATTGGCATTAAAAATGAAATTTTCATTAAACGTTTTGGTATTTTTCAGAGCATTTGGACACCGAAATGTGCTACATTAAAGACGGCAGTATAGTGATTAAAAACAAACCATCAGAGACCTGAGAACGAAGAATATTAGTCGCGAAGAAGACACCATTTTGTTATTGTTGTAAAAAGTGGAACTTTAAATCAAAGTTAGTTTTAAATTAGTCACTATTTTCATCACCATCATCATCAGCCTATAGCAGTCCACTGCTGGACATAGGCCTCCCCCAAAGAGCGCCATTGCGCCCTGTCCTCGGCAACACGCATCCAGCTTCTACCAGCAGCCTTTCGCAAATCGTCACTCCACCTGGCTGGAGGGCGCCCTACACTACGTTTGCCAAGACGCGGTCTCCACTAACTCACTATTTTGCTAAGTCAAAATGAAAAACTGTGATAATGAAAATAAATTGACTTGAAGACATCGACTGTTTTACACGCTTTTATTATACTTGCCATATTTTTTGTTGGAGCTGTGGTGGCCTAGTGGTTTGACCTATCGCCTCTCAAGCAGAGGGTCGTGGGTTCAAACCCCGGCTGGCACCTCTGAGTTTTTCGAAATTCATGTGCGGAATTACATTTGAAATTTACCACGAGCTTTGCGATGAAGGAAAACATCGTGAGGAAACCTGCACGTCCTGCGAAGCAATTCAATGGTGCGTGTGAAGATCCCAATCCGCACTGGGCCCGCGTGGGAACTATGGCCCAAGCCCTCTTGTTCTGAGCAGTGGGACGTATATAGGCTGGGATGATGATGATGATGATGATGCTGATGATGATTTTTTGTTAGGCCGCTTGTAGACGTCCGTTGTTTACACCGGACAACTGACCGTTTTTTGCGGTGTTCTATGGCTCCGTCGCCGGACATTCGGTGCATGTATACCTAGTGCCATCCACGAAGACGAGTGATTTTGTTAAAATTAGACATTAATAACATTGTAATAAGTAAGGCCCGGAATTTTGGGTGCGGCTATTGACAGATTGTGTACCGGTATTGTACCGTACCGACTTTTTATCGACGTTTTCGATGTTGTATTCATCATTATCACGTAACAAAATTCGTTCGCTCGGCGTTCAGACTTCGCTGGTTCCACCTACTACGAATGGGAGAGGATCGGGCTGCCAAAAGAGCGTACGTGGGACGACCGGCTGGTCGCCGCCCGGTTGGGCGACCCAGGTACCGCTGGGAGGACAGTGTCCAGGCGGATCTGCGACGTCTCCAAGTCGACGACTGGCAAGAGGCTGCGCACGATCGGGACAGATGGCGTGCTCTCGTTTCGGAGGCCAAGACCCTCTTTGGGTCCCTGAGCCAAATTAGTTAGTTAGTTATGTTGTAACTTTAATACATAATTGTAAAGGTGAGTAAGTAATTATCTTTTGGACGAGGTGATCTTTTTATAATTTCATTACCTACTACATTTAATTATGTTGTATTGCAAATTGCAAAGTTGGGTGAATTCAAGTGAACAAAAATATATAATATAATATAATGCAGGTGGTAGGACCATGTGCAAGGCCCGGATTGCTACCACCATCTTGCTCGCTAATCCTGCCGTGCTTGCACTGTTGTGTTTCGGCGTGGAGAGTAAGACAGCCGGTGAAATTACTGGCACATGAGGTATCCCATCTTAGGCCTCTAGGTTGGTAACGCGTCTGCAATGCCCCTGGTGTTGCAGATGTTTATGGGCGGTGGTGATCTCTTACCATCAGAAATAAAAAAAGTCAAAGGTGTTACTTTATTATCTTTTAATTAAACTTCTAAATTATTATTTTGTTGTGATAACTGTAATGAAATATTTTGCTGTTAAGACTGTTACAACGAAAATGTGTTGGTAGCATTATTCTAACTGTTCTAAGTAAATAAAACAAGGACATCCAAATGGTAACCGAATGTTTTGATTTAAAGAAAAATTAAATAAATTAAACGTATGCGTATTTTAAATTAAAATTGATTACCGTGTTTGGCTTGATTCCCAATCCTTCCTTAAATTATACAATACACAAAGGTAGTTTGATAAATGATAATGTATTTTGTAACATTAAAACTGGCCCTTGTGTGCAGGAGACAGAGAATAGTGGAAGTAAGAAAAGTAAATAATATTCTTAATAATATTATAAATGCGAAAGTATAACTCTGTCTGTCTGTCTGTAACGCTTTCTATCCTTGAGCCGATCATAATGAAATTTGGTAAATAATATTTATTAATATTAAAAATGCGAAAGTAACTCTGTCGGTTTATCTGTCTGTTACGCTTTCACGCCTAAACCACTGAACCGATTATAATGAAATTTGGTACAGAGATAGACTAGACCTTGGAAAAGAACATGGGCTATCACTTATCGCGAAAATAAGCTTGAAGGAGTTGAAATAGGGGATGAAAGTTAGTATATTATGGAAGTTCGTCACGTCGAAGATAACACCATGAAACTTGGCATTTAGGCACTCAATAAGAAACAAGTACGTAGGTAGATATTTGCTTGAGGTTTTTTTTTAAATTCGACCTGTGACTGGGTGAAAGTTTATAATGGAAGGTCGTCATTATCGAAGATAAATCGATGAATCTTTATTAAACTTGCCATTTGGGCACATAATAAGAGATCAATAGATATTTGTTCGAGCGTTTTAAAAATTTTACCAGTGAGAGGATGAAAAACGGGATTAAAAACTACCTATATGGAACGCCGTCATTAGGTATCAGCAGAGATAAATCTTGGTGAATCCTTATGAAACTCGGCATTTAGGCACTTAATAAAAGAAAAATTGATATTTGTTTGACCTTTTTTTTCGGCCGATCACAAAAGCCGCCAGATCACGAAATTCCTAGGCATGTCATAAAATGGCACCATTGCATGATATACCTAAATGTTGGCCAACCATATCATGATGTGCCTGAGAAATAATACGGCAGATCGATTAGAGCAATGCATTCGTCGATATTCCCCGCTTTATACCGGGCACATTGTACAAAAATTTAGGTTCGAGGAGTAGCGTAGTAGGAGTGTTAATATGAATCGTGACCACAACGCACGAGCCGAGCGAGCGAAGCGAGCGTACCGCGACCGCGGCCGGCGAAGTGCCAGAACCAATATGGCGGCGTTTCATGATATGCCTAGGAATTTCATGATCTGGCGGATTTTACGATCGGCCGCCGACATGTCAATGCAACAGATTAAAAAAGTAATCCGCTACTTTTGATGCTGACTATACGAAACCCAACCTACACTGAGAGTGGTTCGACACACACTGGGCTGGTTTTAGATTCATACTTCTAAATAAAAATAGCTCCAAATTGCGTAATTGATTTCGAGTTCGTACTGCAAAGGTTTCGAGTTGCATGACGTAATGTTATAAGTATAACATTAAACTAAATTCTGCCGTTACATGATAAGAACGTTGACAAATGTTGATTTGATTTCTGAATTTATTTATTTAAACTAAAACGAGTCATTGTCGGTATGTATTAGATATTTTCAAGTACGGGATAGACTTTGAACTTTTCATTTACGTTGAAATGTTTCCTTATTAGTGTGCGACTTTTTTTTAAAAAGGTTTAAGGCTGCTTTTTCACTAGAGATGTGTTAAGATGCGTTGTGAGGAATCTTTGTCAAAAAGCATTAGAAACGCTTCATTTATTTATCCTCGCTCAGCGCAGCTCTAGTGGAAACAGCTCAGCGGAGTGAAGATAGAAAAAAAAATATCTTGGGAGAGATTACACTAATTGACCTAACCAAGTTTGCGGCTTGCCGTGGCATTATGCTGAGTGGGGACCTTTTTAGCGTCATGTATGTCTAGTATTTGTTCTTTATTTGTTTTTATGGCGTTAAATAAATGTATTTTCTTTGTTTCTTTCCAAGTTTTGCTTTTCCTGCAATCGATAGCTGTAGAACAATTTCATGAGAACATGAGAACCAATAGAAACACTTCATTTTAAAAAACCGGACAACAGCGTGTCGGACACGCCCAAAATAGGGTTCCGTAGCCATTGCGAAAAATTAAGTTATATTTTTCTAAGGATTTCGTATTTTATACGGAACCAAGCTGCCTAAGATCATGGCAAATGGTAGGAGATTGTCCGGAAGATGATTCATGGATACATTAGTAATAATATTATTATTCCCTTTATTTATTTACATTCTTAGTTTAGGTTTTTACAATAATTATATAAAGTTAAATACAAAAAGTACAAACAAAATAAAGAATAACCTAACCTAACCTAACCTAGTTTGCCGCCCGGAGCAGCTAGCTACTGCTGGTCAGGTTAGCAGAGTGAGGCCTCCGCTCCGGACGATGCGTGCCGTGTCCAGAAGTACCGCCTTCTGTATCTGGCCCTTGATTCAGCCATCTAGCGGGAGCCTCTTGAGATGTTGCTCGAGACTCTTCGCTAATTAGTATTATCCGTACATCGTGAAAATAAAAAGGGTGTAGGCTATTATAGATCCCGATGATTTGTTCAGGATTTTTATTTTTCATATTAAATACATAGCTTAATTACAACAATAAGAGCTTGCTCTGTTGACATGCCTGTTTTATCATAATCCCAGGTAGTCTTGCTTCAGTAAATAGAGGGCGATAGCAAAATTATATTGAGATAATGTTAGAAAAAGAATAAATACATTTTTTACAACAGACTGTTCATACTCGTCAGTTGATACTTGTATTTGTTGTTGAGCCGTGATCGTTTTTAGAAAATTTAAGACGGACTCTGTTTTTCCGTGGTTGTTGTAAATAGTAGCTTATTGTCGTGGCCTGGAAGTAGGCAATTGCCGGCTGAGTATGAGTATTAAACGGACGAGCTTGCGAGTCCGTTTAACTAATACGAAGCCAGCAATTGCTATTCCAGCCGAGACTAATATAAAGCTTTTCTCAAAAATGGTGAATAATTCTGAAATAGAATAAACTTTTTCTCAAAATTTAGTACTTATAATATTTAATTTTATTCCAATATTTTTCTTATGGTTTCTCGCTTTTTTTTTCATTAAGAATAGGTAAACTGCAGGTGCATTTTACCGAAAACAGCAAAAGCTGTTTCAGACCCAATAAAAAAAGCCCGGAGTTCCAACAAAATATCTGCAGGGCTATTACGAAACTCGAAACTCGAAGTTCACGTCGTGCGGTCCCTCTGACACTTATACTATTTAATACGAGAGCGAGAGGGACGGTACGATACGAACCTCGAGTTTCGTAGTAGCCGTGCTGATACCGGCCATTAGACTTGGCTGTATACGAATTGTGCCAACATTTCTATGGCCTTTTAACTTTAAAAAAGAAATTGCGACTGATTGCAGGCGCGCTAATTTATTATTGTCGAGCTAGCGCGCCTGCAATCTTTTTAACTTTTTAATTTTCGCTGACCATCAACTATGGACTTCACCTTCTGATATGTAAAGAATAATGTCAACTTTTACGGTCATTTTTGAGAAAAGATGATTAAAGCAGTGTTTCAAACAGAGACGTCCGAGGATGTATTGCGAGGAATGTATTTATCATGAACCAATAGAAACGCTTCGTTTACCTATAATTTTTGTCGACTAGATAGGTAGCCAAGTAGACTTGACTATGAAGCTCGAGGTCCCGGGTTCGACTGCGGCCGGGACAGATATTTGTATGGATAATACGAATATTTGCTCTCGGGTCCTGGAAATGAAATAGGTATGTACTTAATTATGTATTTTATTTATCTATATAAGTTTAATTATCCGTTTGACTAGAAGTACCCAAGGTACAAGCTTTCCGTACTTTGGGTGGAACTAAAGTTAATTTATGTCAATTGTCTCGTGATCATTTAATTGCTAAAATTTTTATAATAAAAAATTACAAATAAAATTAGATTTATTTTTATAATAAATACTTAACAACTACGAAATAAACACCTAAACTATAAACTAAAATCCACCACTCCGCGTCAAATTCTAATGAGTTATTAAAAGCATAGCTTTCTGTCTGTGGAATACTTACTTTAAACTAGTTATACAGTAAAGTGTCGCGTCTGATTTTTTTCTAATAATCTTTGTTCCCGATTAAATTTTCATAAGCAGATATAAAGAGTATTGTCAATGCAGTCATGTCCATTGTGATTTAGTTGCTGTAGCGTTAATAATGTCTATACTAAAAAAAGAAAAGGAATACGAAAAAGTTCCTACAAAGGAACTAATCAATGAAAAAGGTAAGTGTTGATATTTCATTAAAATAAGTTAGAATCATCATCATCATCATACCTGTTCTACTCCGGGCAAGTTCTAGGGATTGGACATCGATAAAAAGATGTCGATAAATTATCATGTCTGATATTGAGTCTCATAAGATAGAGAGAATGATATAATAGATAGATAAAATGCCCCGTTGACCACTGTAGACGTTCAGAGAACGTTTAGTAATTTAAAGTACTTAGATGTTTCGGCAATTATTAATACCGACGAATATGAAAATAGATTTTGATGATTATCTCTATATGATTTAAATGATTTCGATTTGATGTGATTATATTATATACTTTATCTTAAAATGAAGAGAAAATAAATAATACTTATTCATGTTGAATAACATTTAGATGTTGACAGTAACAAAGATATTTTTTTTTCGATAAAATATTTTGCTACATCACTTTAGTATCTGTGCCCCGAGTTAGCACAGGTATGATCATCATCTAAAAAAAGCCGTATTAGCTTAATGGCTTGACCTCCCAAGCAGAGGATCGTGGGTTCAAACCCGGGCTTACACTTCTGAGTTTTTCGCAATTGCATGAGAAAACCTGCACAATTTGCAAAGCAATTCATTGGTGTGTTTGAAGTTCCCAATCCGCACTTGGCCCGCGTGGGAACTATGATCCAAGCAGTTATTCTAAGAGGAGCCTATGATCAGCAGTGGGACGTATAATGGGTCTAGTACCTGGGCGACGGAGCTCCGCTCGGGGTAAAACTCGGTAACAAGCGTTTTCCCAGAGGTAAGACCAAGCTAGATCGTTTCATCCCCGAAAACCCCTACATACCAAATATCATCGAAATCGTTAGAGACGTTTCCGTGATTCTCGATTGCTCGTTTAAAGATATTAGATTTTGAGGTACGTCACAACATCATTGAATTGTTTCGCAAGTGTATGCAGGTGCAGGTGTAAACTGCGGTTCCCTCATGATTTTTTCCGCTATAAAGCTCGTCATAAGAAAATTAAATTTTTGTGGACACTTGACATACTAAACACACTAAACAGTTGGATTAAAAAATTTGAAAAAAAATATGATGGTAGTAGGTATTATAGTATAATGATGAATTCAAAAGAAAAACTATCATACAATTTAGAACTAAACACATAAAAACATTCAGAACTAATGTATATTTTTTTACAGAAAATCTTGACGTTCCTGTTAGCTACAGCTACGGTTATGGTATTCGGCATGTGCAATGTCTACTTTTATTCTTCTGTATGACTATAGGCTACATAGCCAGGGCACATTTAGGAGTATCAATTGTAGCAATGACTAACATGGAAAGAGTTAAAAACATGAATTCTATGGTCAATTCCAATGTTACAATTAATGATACATTCAAAAATGTTATTGAAACGATTAGATTAAATATCATTAATGCAACTGATGCAGTAGAACTCAGAGTAAATGAAACTAGTTTTGAAGATGAAGAACCAGTAAAAAGTATTTGGAATGTATTTAGGGTAAGTTTTTTGCGATATAGTTTTATTGTTAAAGATTGTAAAAGACATAAAATTTATGATAGGTAAATGTTAGAATAAATAAAACTACATAAAAATAAAATGAGGTTTAGTTATTTTAAAACTGTTAACAATTATTATGTCGTCTATGTAATTGATTTGTGATTTAGCTATCTACTAAACAGCTTTATGCTTTTGTTGAAAATGCGTGGAATAATTATTGTTTGGATAGTAAACTGGTATGTGAGCTAAAAGCGCCAGAAGCCTGTATGGCTTAAATGACATGTTATATGTCCAACTCAGTCTGTAACCAGTCAATTAATGAGTTATGGCCGGAGACTCTGGGTTAAAAAAAGACTTTAGAACCAAAATTTTGCTCAAATTTACAAAACCACAAAAAGCGTATGCGCATTATAATAACAAGATAGACATTGACAAGAGAAACATAGTAACATCGATGTCTGACAAAATAGACACGATATTATTGCTTTTCTTTTTATTCATAGTTTAATGGCTTTATTCATAGTTTAGACGACCAGATGGCCTTGTGGTTAGAAAACCTGACTACGAAGCTTGAGGTCCCGGGGTTCGATTCCCGTGTCGGGGCAGATATTTGTATGAAAAATACGAATGTTTGTTCTCGGTTCTTGGGTGTTTAATATGTATTTAAGTATGTATTTATCAATATAATTATATTTACCCGTTGCTTAGTACCCATAACACAAGCTTTGCTAAGCTTACTTTGTGACTAGGTCAATTGTTGTGAATTGTCCCGTGATATTTATTTATTATTTAATGGTGTGTACGATATTTATAAATAACAATTGACATTACTGTTGGAAGAAAGCTTGTGGTATTTATCTTATTTATAATATACCAAAGTTTTTGGATATGTATTTAGACCTTATTTTGCTGGTAGTATTAGTAAAAATGAAAAAAGATAAAGAAAAAGATTTTAACAATGATATTGATGATAACTTTCCAGACATATGACTGGTCCAAACCAGTCCAGGAGATGATTCTGGGAGCATTCTTCGTCGGCTACTGCCTGATGATGTTCCCAACCGGCATAGCATGCCAACGGTACGGAGGGAAACTGCCGTTGCAGATGTGTTTATTAATAAACGGAATCATCTCTATTGCGACTCCAACAGTAGCTGTTTGGGTAAGGATTAGTTATCAAAAGTAAGTGAGATGTTGTTAATAGATAAAGTAAATGATGAATCTAAAAATAGGAAGTACTCGTAATATTTGAGTTTTTTATATTGGTAGAGAACTAGATCGAACTCCAAGACAAATTCATCAACGTATGTTTAGTTTTTTGTTTTGGTATTGCTGTGTTGTTTTAGGTCTTGTGCGATATGTGTTTACTTTAACATGCTAACTGGTTTAAGCATTTTAGTGAAATTTTACTTTATTTATTTTTCGAAAAAAAATATATTACAATTATTTTAATTAAAACTATCCCACAAATAAACTTTACATACAATTCGCCTATATGTTGTCCCTGTGCATGTGTGCCCATAAAAGCTGGCTATATTTTCACACTCGATGGAGATGCCAATACGTAATAATTGTATTTAAATAATAAAATTTTAACAAACTAGGCAAGGATTTGAAATCAATTGTCATTATATCAACCATAATTATCATGAATTATTTTAGCCGTCTGACGCGTTTTTATATTTTTATCAGACTCTTCTAAATGGTTTTCGTATGGGCCGAAGTCCACCCTCCATTGGGTCAAAGTACTCAGAAGACCTTGCGGTACTTATACATTTGATCATATTCTTCATCAGGGTGGTTGGAAAGCTGTGTACGGATGCCGCGTGCTGCAAGGCTCGACTCAAGCGGGGTTGTACCCGAGCGCTCACTCCTTGCTGGCTAAATGGGTCCCAATCAGCGAAAGAGCAACTCTGAGCGGCTACGTCTATACTGGTAATACTTTAACTATTGTTAATTTATGAAATATAAACAATAAAGTTTCTCACCCGTGACTTTTGATGATGTTTGTTCTCAGGTCTTGGATGTTTAATATGTGTTTAAGTATGTATTTATCTCTAAGTATGTTTATTTGTTGCCTAGTATTCATAGTACAAGCTTTGCTTAATTCGGGACTAGGTCAATTGGTGTCAAGTGTCCCATGGTACCTTTCTTCTTCTTCTTAGCCATTTTCTAAAATTTTGCTGTAGACCTCCTTCAGCTTTCTCCACTTCTCTCTGTTCTGTGCTACCTGCATCCAGTTTGACCAGGCTATTCTCTTGATGTCATCCTTCCATCTCATCTGCGGACATCTTCTCGGGCGTGCCGCGACCCAGGGTCTCCACTCCAAGGTCTTCCTGCACCACGAGTCGTGCTTTCGAGTGACCACGAGCCACTTTAGGGTAGCTATTCGATGAACAGCGTCTGCGACACCACTTTGCTCTCTAAGCCACTTATTTGTTTTTCGGTCCCTCAGCGTTATTCCCATCAGCTTCCTCTCCACTGCTCTTTCGGCTACCAGTACTTTGTGTATACACTCTTTAGTAAAGACCCAAGTTTCTGCTCCATATGTGAGAACTGGTAGAATACATTGGTTATGCCAATTGGTTAACCAATGTATGCTACCAGTCCCATGGTATTTATTCTTATATTATTACTTTATGATAGTTACCTCTATGCAAGAAATGGGTGTTTGATTCGTTAGCCTAACGTCTGATAGCTTATTGAATGTTGTGTTGTTTAAAACGCGTCAGCATAGTGTGGTGGTGGTGATAGTTGAGTTAATGAGTTACTGTGATGAGTGTGTGTTCTTACATCGTGGAGGCGAAGGAGCAGCTGCATGAATGAATACTTGCATAGATGTATTTATCGTTAGGTCACGGTGAGCAAAGTAATTGTTTATATACTCGTCATTCTAAAAGGCCACCTAAAGGGCTTAGGGACAATTTTATCCCAGGACTCGAATCCAGTACCACTACCATGAGTTTACAGTGACCGTACTCGATAGCGACGGCGTAAAATATTTGTATGGAGAATTGTACAGCGCGTCAACAAATAATTTACGCCGTCGCTATCGAGGACGGTCACTGTAAACTCATGATAGTGGTATAGAATAAGGTGAACCAACTTGGCAGTTCATTACACACAATTGTTGCCACAGTTACACCAGTGCTGTAAAATCGATGTTGAAAAAAACTTAATATCGATGTCAGAAAAAAACTCAATACGAAATAGTGATAAAAGAAATCTTTTATTTGAATGATTTCGAAAAAAAATTGAACGTCGGGAAAGAGCCATCCGCCGTTTTGTTTTATTAACATTTCATATATGTCATTCGACTTAACTGCCATCGGCTTGCCTGGAATTATTTCCGTTTTAGTGAAATTTTCGTTACGTTATCATTTGTTGTTATCCTTTTTGTCGTTTTCAGGCCTAAAGCTATGAAAATAAAGTCCAAAGGTGACAAACAATTTCATTTCGCGTCTATACAAGATTATATCGACATATTCCTATTTTTTTTTGTTTCTATGTCTGGTAACATTTTCAATTGTCAATCTAGTTCGCCTAATTTTAGACTCGAGTATAGACAGTTTTGAAAATTTCAATATAGGCGTATTACTACTAAGTCAAAACAATCTAGGGACAATAAATATCCTAAGCCTTTTTTGATACGAGTATGTGCATTTGAGATACAGATTTAAAACATCGACCTACATCGAAAATACAAACTGAAACATAGATGCACAGAAAAAGAGACCAGCGCTGAGAATCGAACCCATGTCCTCAGCATTCCGTGCTGCGTGCTATACCGCTACACCACCACTGGACAGGAGTACAGACACGAATTTCTCCTATGCACCACATACCTCAGCTTGTTTGTTTCTTATTTAGTCACTTAAGCAACGACACTAGCGACATCTACGCTGTAGGCCTCAACCAAAATACTGCAAAAACCAATCTCAACATCGACCTACTTACAAAAGTCCTTACGACTATTTTAAAGAGCCAATATTGATTAGTCTTTTAGTTTATTTAACGATGGGTTTGCTTCCATTTCAGGTACCCTTCTAGGCACGGTGCTGGCATTTCAAATCGCAGGCTTAATGGCGTCTTGTGCCGCTGGCTGGCCTAGCACATTCTGGGTAACCGGCGGCCTTTGCATCTGCGCCTTTACGCTGCTCACAATATTCGGCGCTGCTAGCCCTGCTGATCATAAAACCATTAGCGACGCTGAAAAGAACTTTATCTTGGGACGAATAGACGATGGGAAGAAAAAGGTAATCAGATTTACAAAAACCTAACCACAAAAAGTTGGAAAACCCCCGACTTTGGCACTTCAAAGTTCAATATCTCAAAAACTGCTAAGCAGCATTTGATGAAACATATATAAGAACCATCGCTAGAAACCCTGATTTGATATAAAAAACTGCTTTCAAACCGGTTCACCCATTGAGGAGCTACGGTGCCACAGACAGGCACACTGACAAACTGACAGACAGACATACGGTCAAACTTATAAAACCTCTTTTTGCGTCGGGGGTTAAAAACTGTTTCGCTTGATACTACAGTTAGTTATAAAAGAAAGAAAGGATGATTTGTATTTGATAACATTACGTAAAAATTTAAGTTATTTACTGGGGTAAATAGAGAGCTTATTATGTTATTCGTTGTGTATCTTTCTGTATGCCGCCGTGGGTGCCGGCGTTAGAATGTTGTCCCCTTTTCCTCCCGTGGGTGCAGTAGAAATCGGGTGAGGGATACTTCGCCTTACTGTCAAACGCGCGATCTTCCATCTCTTTCTGTCACCATCTTACACCGTTGGACATAAAAAAAATAATGAATGCGATAGCAAGCGTCCGCACGTTAAACATTTTCTAACGCGCTGGTGTTCGTAATTGCATTCACAATATCCGTCGACCCTCGTCTGAACCGTGTGACAGACAGAAGTGTTAATAAAAACGATTGCAATTCAATTGTTTAGATAATAAGGCATCTGCTATAATTATGTTCTGTACTGACAAATTCTTCTTGTTTTTTTCTAAGATTAACAGTAGAATGGCCAGTTTTCAGTTCAATATTATTAGTTTTTTAGGGTTCCGTAGAAAAAAACGAGGATCACTCGAGCTTCTCTCTGTCCGTACGTATGTCACAGCCAATTTGCTCCGACTCTACTAGACCAAGTCAGGCAAATGACCCAAACACAGATGTGTAAAGTAAATAAATATTCTTTTAAAATAAGGGTTTTTTCGAGGGCAAATTAGGAAATTAAAAAAAGTTTTGCAACCCCTACAACAACAACATTTTGCAACATTTTCAAATAAAAGGACTCGTTAAAAGGATCTCAAATGTATTTTTGTTATTATCGTAAAATAAATAGTATTTACCAGACGAAAATTTACCTTCCCCCCCCCCTGATCTCCGAAACTAGTTGAGCCTAAAATTTTGAAAAAAAATTTGCTTGTAGATTACAGGAAAACCTATAAGAATTCTATCAATTGAAAATAAATTAGTAAACTGAATATAATACGTTCACTTGCGGAAAATAGTTCACTAAAACACCACTAGATAGCGCTAGTAGTAGTTAACTCGCGTCTTACTGTGAGGATGTGTGAATGTGATATTTTGTAAATAATTTATTGAATCAGGCGTTACTTTGCGGAGGTCCATATCAATGAACTAAAATAATTTCCTTGCTCACCCGCGACCTTACGATAGCTAAGCTTATGCAAAATATGCGTGTTCATGCAGTTCCTCCACCTCCACACTGTAAGAACACACACAAATCCATCTATCACCACCACCACACTACACTGACGCGTTTCGAACTCAACCAGAGCTCATCTTCAGAGTGACACAACCTTACATATATTGTAATAATTTAAAAAGCACCGTAAAATATTTATAAAAAAAGAGGAAAATATTTGACTTTTGGCATGGTATGGAACCCTCTCCACGCAAGTTCAACTTGCACGTACACCCGGTTATGTCTAACAAATAATTTTACACACAAAATATAATTTTACATCACGCCTGTATTCCCAAATGGGGTAGGCAGAGCACACGAAACGTTACCGCTTCGGAGCCACTTTTAGCAACTTTAGGTCAATTTTAATGTTTAAAATACTTTTTTTAGACGTTGCGAATGCCGTGGAAACACGTCTTCAGATCCAAACACGTCTGGGCCACATTCATGACCCACGCTTCTGCCGGGCTCTGCTTCGTGTTCTTCTTAACCCAAATCCCGTCTTATATGCATTACATCCTCGGGTTTGACGTGAAAAATGTAAGTATCATCAAATTTTTGCTTCTCATTCTCATCTTCTTATATTTTGATTATTTCACTGGCAGTAAATGAAAAAATGACGATTATGATGATGTGATATGATAAATAAAAAAAAGTCAAAAAAATGTATTTTTATGCAAGTTTTTTATGTCTTTCGTGAGGTGTAGTAAGAGTCGTCGAAAGTGTGTTTACTTTTATCAAAGTCAGGTTACAATTTTTAATGAGCTTATTTTCATTGAGGTCAAGGTCAAGGTGCAAGCTTTATCATTCTGAGTTGGGACCTTTTCGTGACAATATTTTCTTATTATGATTGGGTTTTTGGAATCTTTTTGTATTTTTTATTTCAATTCCAAATTTTTACTTTTTATTTTTATTTTAAAACCTAAATTGAAATTTTCAATTTAGGTTTTACGGGATGACCGTAAAAGTAAAAATTTAGAATTGAAATAAAAAATACAAAAAGATTCCAAAAAACCAATCATAATTTGATTGCTTAATAACGACATCTCTTGTCCGGGTGAGCGGTTAGTTCCAATGGAATGCCGAAAGTTTCTCGATGAGAGCTACGGCATAGATGTCGCTAGCGTCACTGTTTAAGTGGCTAAATAAGAAACAAACAGGCTGAGATATGTGGTGCATAGGAGAAATTCGTGTCTGTGCCGTTGACCAACAGTGGTGTAGCGGTATAGCACGCAGTACGGAATACCGAGGACCTGGGTTCGATTCCCAGTGTTGGTCTTATTTTTCTGGTTTTTCTGTGCATCTTTATTTCAGTTTGTATTTTCAATATTTGTCTTGATTTTAATTTTTGTTTTTCTTTGTTTTTTAAATGTTTTTTTTTCTTTCTTTTCTTATTCTTATTATTTTTCAGAGCGGCCTGCTTTCTTCGCTTCCCTACGTAGCATGCGCCTTCGCCACTATGGGATACGGGGTTTTGTCTGATTTCTGCACAAACCGTGGCTACCTTTCCTTGAAGGCAGCCAGAATAATTTGCAATACACTTGGTATGACCTAGTAATTATCCGTTGGTTAAGCGTCTACAAATCAAATTAGGATTATAATCGATAAGAGACCCGTTTCAGATTTGCATGGGTACTTACTACATTGAAAAAAAAGATGAAGAAAGAAAAGTATAATTAGAACTTTATATTCTTTACCATCTTTTCTCCAAAACTACATTAACGCAAAGCTAAGGCGCGTCGTTAGGAATACTATTTATATAAACAATTAGTTATTTTTGATAAGTATACCAAATTTCAAGTCAATCTAACTACTGAAAGTTGGTCGAATTTAACTTACAATATTTGATTACAGACACAGACAGACAACGGGACAGGTGAAACTAAATAAAAGCTTGTAAAAAAGAAGACCATACTTAATAAATGATCGGTTCGGGTAAAATTACACACGGTGCTGCTCGCCAGTTCCGTTAGCTTGAACTTGGCTTGACACGCCGCGTGTCTAGATCACCGATTCAGTTTTGGTTCGGTAATCATTTACTTATTACATGTATGGTCTTCTGTCAAACTGTCAAATGAATCTATTCATTTGAATAGACTCATTTGACAGTTTATTGGTCATCAAATAAACAAGCGTTTGTTATGCAGCTCAAGCTGGTCCAGCTCTGTGTCTCGTGGCCGTATCGTACACAGATGACAGCGCGTTGGCTGTCTTCCTGCTGATCGTTGCGCTGGGGTTATACGCAGGGATCCACTCTGGATGGATGGTGAGGATACAGATGATGTTTAAGAGTGCATAGACACCGTGGGAATTCCCATGGGTATGCCAGATAGGTGGACGTCACACAAACTACTTTTTATCCTGTGGCCGTATTGCCTAACCGACGCCCCAGCACTCGCGATCGCATTTCATTTCCAGAGCCAGCAATTTTCGTGGCATTTTTGATCTGTCATAGTGACTTCTCAATTATCGACTTCCGATAATCAAAGTCAAAGTCAAAGTCAAAGTCAAAGTCAAAATATCTTTATTCAATTTAAGCTACAACAAGCACTTATGAATGTCAAAAAAAATCTACCACTGGTTCGGAATAACCTCTGCTGAGAAGAATCCGGCAAGAAACTCAACGAGGTATATATTTCATCAATATCGATATATAGATACAAACCATATTAAAAAGATTAAAACAATACACGGTCTTACCGTTAGAGAGCGATCTTTTCTAATTAACTTTTGAGCAGTCGACAATGTGAAATAGACATAAAAATGCATTAAGTAATGAAAACAATGAATAGTTAACAATTTCTAATTTAAAAATTCAATTTTTTATATTCAAAGTCTGTTGTGCTAATAAGTGTTCCATTAGTGTCTTTTTAAAAGATATAACGATTATTATTTCACGATAATCTCATTATCGATATCATTTAGGTAGTCGATAGTGAGAAATCACTATGACAGATCAAAAATGCCGCGAAAATTCCGGGCTCTGATAATTTCTTTCTACTCCAATGCTATACCGAGTTACGGAAGGAAGTTCTGAAAACGATTGTGATTTTGAGTGCTTCAGACAATAAGCCTCTGATATTCCCACGGGATCGGACTCATATAACTCACTCACTATCACTGTGTTTTAACAATCAATGATTTGCTCTTTATTCATGTTTTTTTGTTCTTTCAGGTGAATTACATCGATTTGGCGCCGAATTTCAGCGGATCTCTCTTGGCGACTGGGAATACCTTTTCGACTCTCTTAATTGTCACTCAACCAATATTGATCTCTAACATTGTCACTGATGTGGTAAGTGTTTCGGTCTATCTCCAACACCTTGAGACACAGTTTATCTGTGATCATCATCATCATAACTATCACCGTCTCTATTCAGTGCTACTACCCACAAGTCTTCTGAGAATGAGACAACTTCGGCTGTTATTACCACGTGGGCTCAGTCCGGCTCAGTATGTATAAGGAATTCCACTTCGTTAAGCGAAATTGTAAAGTAAACAGATTTGTTTTTGCTCTTAAAAAATGCGTCTTGATGCATCACGGGAGGCTGCTCTTCTGGATAATCATGCCTATGTATGCTCTGCTCTTAGATATGGATATTCTGTGGGGGAGTTCTACCGATATTAAGAAAGTTTTTGTAGCCCAAAACGGTGTAGGTATAAGAGCTATATGGGGTCTGAAACCAACTGATTCATGTAAACCTGCCTTTAGAAAGAATAAGATCCTCACACTTCCATGTTTATACATTCTAGAGGCATGTAAGTTTGTACGGAAATATATGGAACTGTTTATAATAAGGAATAATGATTATAAGCGAACTATTACGCAAAAACCTTTAAATTTACCAGTAGCCAAACTAAATTTATTTAAAAGGAATTCTTATTATATGTTAACCAAAATTTTCAATACTGTACCGAAATCTATAATAAATTCATATTATTTTTTAGTATATTTTATATAATATTAAATTTTATTTAAATAATATTTTATACTAAACTTAAGACATGGTTATATTAGGAATGTTATTATTCTATAAATTATTTTTTTGACATTAATAAATGAATATTATAACTTTATTGACATAGTTACAAGGACAACAATTTACATAATTGAAATGCTTCATATTATGTACGCCAGAAATGGCTGAATGGCGGTATAAACCTACTTTAATATAAACTATTTATTCACCAAAAGCCATTAAATATCTCGCCATGATAGCTCACAAATTAAGTTCTTCCCCAGACAAACCAGAAACAATGGCGTATCATCATGTTTCTGATGGCTGGCATGATATTCTTCAGCAACGCGCTTTTCGTCTTCTTCATGTCTGCTGATACACAACCGTGGAATGACATCGTCGGTAAGTTTATAAAGGTGATTGACAAGGTTTAGACCAAATGCTGTCCAGAAATGAAAGTAGCTCTAACTTGCTCCTTACGTTACTTTCCATCAGAAAACATATTATTTTCGATTTTTTTACTGAATGAACTAAATGACGATTAATACGACTGTTAATGTCAGTATGTCTGTATACTGTGTGTCTGTGTGTGTGTATGTCTGTGTGTCTGTCTTTGGCACCGTACCTCTTAAACGGGTAAATCGATTCGAATACGGTGTCCACGCCTACTAGCGCCATCTACTGTCGCGCGCGGAAACTCGCCTACCCGCTCTCTACACAGATTTTTGGAAGCTCTATTCTTGCAAGTCACCGGTCACGAAAAGCTCACTTTTAATATTGTATCGTACCATCTATGCAATAAATTGATTTGTATCGCGCAATAAACGTCTTCCATGAATTGGAATCCTGAAAGCCACCGAATCCTGCACATGCGGTTTTTTATCTGAAAACAGGTTTTGATTTAAAAATCGGTTCACCTGTTTTTGAGATATTGAACTTTGAAGTGACAAAGTCGTGGGTTTGGAACTGTTGATGGTTAGGTTATTTTGATTGTAATTGACAAATAATGTTTCCTTAGGTAAATGTACCTTTGGTACCAATGGGTCGACACGGGTGTTTAAAGTGCATTGACGTCAAAAGCGTGACAATATTTAAGTATTTTATATTTTTGACCAGACAATTTAATCTGATCTGTAAATAAGCCAGGTATTTTCAAAATGGTATTTCAATATTAGAGTAACTATACAATTTGTTTTTTTTTACAGAAGAAGAAGACGTGGTAACGGAAATGACTGAAAAACGATAGTAAACAGTAGGTAAAACAAGGCGAAGTACTGCGATGGCTCAGTGACCTAAAGAAGATTTTGGTCTACTTATAGCTTGACGCCAAACTTTACCGCCGTTGCGCAATATTCTGTTTATGGTACCAAAAATCCGTCCCATATTGCTTGTCAACATCATAAACAGAACCTCTGCGGTTAGCGTTTATGAGTCAGTCAGTTCGTTATTCTCATCAAGACTTAGTCTGTATTGTCCAAAGCTTTAAAATATAGTATTGATTTCTTAACGTATTTTTTTTTCTTTCCTGATTTTTTCCAATAGAATACGAGTAGTGAGTTTGCCGGCAAATTCGTCTTTAAATGGCAGTAAGGCCTAAGGGGTCCCACCAGCTTCATAGAACAGATGGCCATTAGGACTGTTAGGTTCTAGAGTAGCAACCAAGAACTGGAAAGGGAAGTATTGATGGCCCTATAATAGTACATTGTAAGGAATTACGAACGAGAGTATTAGAAGCCCGAAGTCGAAGACGCCAGCCTCCGCGCCGCCCCCCCCCCCTCGCAGCATGTGACTGACGTGCGCACGCTCCTGCACACCATGCAGTATCACCACGGAATTCATGACAAGCATATTAAGGTCGAGGGTTTTATTTGGGGGGTTGCAACCAAGGTAGCCTGCATGTTTCGACACTGTTTACGAGCAAGTGTGATGAAAAAGATAAAAGGGTGGTCTATTTAGTTATGTAATGATTACGAAAAGAAATTGGCTCAGCATGAAATCGAGAGATTCGAGGTGAAGTTTTATGGCTGATAATGACGATGCTGTAATGATGACGGCTTTTATATTAGGGTAGTTTGAGATTGTTGTTATATTTTTAACCAAAACTGTCACCTTTCTTTTTAAAAACACGACGTTTAAAAAATGGAACCTGGTATAACCCTTTTTTTCTGGTATAATCGGATTTTGAAGCTTAACCTAGACCCGTAAATTTTTTGAAATTATTTGAAGCTCTATACATTTTAAGATATTAATGAATAATGAAGTTTCAAAGTTAGACTATCATAGATAAAACAAAAGTTTAGGAGAAAAAGAATCTGGATTACTTTTACACCCTTGTCTAGGCCACTATAGTGCTTTCACCAGGCGCACGTTATCAGAAGTAAAAAAAAAAAAAACTCCGAAGAACTAAAATACATAGCTCGAAAAATATGCAATGTTTAGTGGTAATAGGAAATGTCGCTCGACGCCATCGGGAGAGAGAAGCCCTCGAGTAGCGACCAGGAGCCGGAAGATGAAGCTTTGACAGTCCTCCTACTAGGTGGACTGCAAGTGACGAATTGTTTTTCACTGTGGTGTTCTAAGGGGGAAGCCTTTATTCAACAGTGAAGTCTTCCAGCTGATGATGATGATAATGTTAGAAAAATATAAATGAAACGGATACAAAATTCAGATCTATAGTCAAGAAGACATTAATATCTAAGGCGTATTATAAAGTTAATGATTATATCATGGACAGGGATATTTGGAAATAATTCCGATCCGCATTAGCGACCCCTTCAAATAGCGAACCTACTGTGTTAAATATAAAGTTGTGTTAAATACTTGTGATGTATACATTTCATTTATTAATATTGTAAATTTGTTTAAAAAAAATATACTTCGTTGAGTTTCTTGCCGGATTGTTCTCAACAGAGATTTTTCCGAACCGGTGGTAGATTTTTTTTGACATTCATAAGTGCTTGTTATAGCCTAAATTGAATAAAGATATTTTGACTTTGAAAAGGTGAAACTCAAAAAACAGCCTGTTAAAGTGCATCAGCGACGGCGTGCTCACAATATGGTAACAAGAACTTTTGTGTCAAAATGCAGTAAAATACATATCATTTCTATTATTAGCTAGGTATCTAATGATCTCATTCATTGAGACTTCTGAATGACATAATTGTTCATTCAAACTGCCGTTCAACTCCAGTTACAGGGAGATACTTTTTGTCTAACTGTGATAATAAAATTTATAAAAATATATCTACAAAAAAAAACAATAACCCCCCCCCCCCCAAGACCCCTTGTCCTTTCTTAAAGGGCCTGGAACGTATCCTCATCTCAATTTATTTTATGGGTGTACATGGGCAGTGATGATTGCTTTCATATTTATAGTATCCTATTTACTTAATATATATTCTTGTGTCTTGTATAGTGTTGTCTATTGTTGTGTTGAGAATAAATGTATTTCTTCCTTTCTTTCATATAAAAAACACACTGTTGTATATGATTTCACCGGAAATATCGATGAATACAGGTATGATGATACTATACATATACATTATCAAGCTAATGTACCTTTGAATAAAAAAACTTAAGACCGTTTGATTTGACTTATTCAATTACAAGCCCATATTCTGGATTAATTTTATAATAGCTTGTATAATAATGTTGTTCTTAAAGATGACGTAATAATGCAGTAAGAACACTCTTTATCTACTCCTAAAGTAGAGGTTATACTGCATCAGCTAAACAATAAGCACCATTTGTTTTGAGCTCGCAACTATTTATTTAATCCACACGGTAGACTAGGGCTGTTTCACCATCCATTGATTAGTGGTAAGTGGCGGTTAGGTTTGATGCCGTCTCTATTTGTTTTGTTCTAATAGACGGAGCCGGCATCACATTTAACCGTCGGTTAACGCTAAACAATGGATGGTGCAACAGCCCCTAGGTCTTCAGTTTTATTTGTAGATGTATGATAAAATTGAGATAGCGTATCATTCTAAAACAATAAATTGTCTGTGATTATTGTTAGTTAAGCATTGAAGAGTTGCTTGATGGTTGTGAGGCAGACGAAATGGTGGAGTTTGAAAAAACAAGTGACTATCGGAAAGTTTCCTTTCGTATCTCGTGTACATGTCATAAAAGGAACCTCTGTGCAAAATTTCAGCTTTCTATGTTCAAGGGTTTGGGCTGGGCGTTGATGAGTCAGTGAATGAATGAATGAGTGTATCAGGACTTGTATTTTATTATATGTATATAGATAAATTATATATTTTTTATATATTTACTCACAAATGTGATAAAAAACACACGGAGACACCGCCCGTAATAATGTTTCAGTATTTTGAGTTCAGAACCTCAAAAATGTTTATGTTTCACAAAATGAATTAAATGTTTTCAGAAAATTATTTTGTTTTTAAGAACATCTGTTTCATTAAAACTAACTCATGTAACCTTAACAACCCTTGTTCCAGGTGAACTACATAGACGTGTCTCCCAACTACAGCGGCCCCCTAATGGCCGTCGAGAACACGGGAGATGGGAGTGCTCACGCAACCGTTTTTAATCTCCAACATAATTACCGAAGTTGTACGTACCTATAATCGAAAACAAAATTTCCATTCGGTTTAATTTCCAAATGCTTCTTTTCCTACTATGGTTTTCTACTGAAGCTAATTTTCACAATCGCATTTTTTCTAATTTTAATCGACGACACTGCAACAGTGTCGACAGAGCACAGCTGACGCGGAGCTCCTACTTCTGTGTGCTTTTGGCCCTTCGGCACGATGTAAATTTTACATAACTGAAGTAGGTACCTATGTTTGCATGTCAAATAAAATTGGGAAAACCCTGATTTTTTTGTAATTTTCAAAATTAAGTAAATAATCATATTGGGAAAAAATACAAATGGAAATTTTGCTGCTAGAAAATATCGAATCTATGTTGAAAATACAAACTAAGACATGGATGCACAGAAAAACCAGAAAAAGAGACCAGCGCTGGGAATCGAACCCAGGTCTTGCCAGCCATGTGCTATAACCCCTACACCACCGTATAAACAACTGATGTAACCGCTTCTCAAGTAAGTAAGCTTACGCTTATTTCGATTTTGCCTATTTCAACGAGTACGGTTGCAGCGTTGACAAAATTCTGTTCAGGAACCACCACACTATGTTGACAAGAACGTTGTCATGAAGGTTCACTACTGATTGTCAAGCGAGGACCACGACCATTCTGTCAAGAGTATAATGAACTAAGTACCTCGCACAATGGTCATGACCACGTCCAGTGGTCGCAACGGCCAGATTAACCAGAGAAGCGGCCAGTTGGCCGTTGCGGCCACGTACGCGACGCTTATTGTTTAGCCCAATTAAGACTTCCAAGAACAATCGTGCAAGTTGCATTACATTGCGGCGCTCGATTGACCATTTCGAACTAGTTCACTTGACGTCCGCGCAATATAATGTTATACAAACAAATACAAATCTATTTATTCAAATTAGATGTAGCAATGGTCAAGAAATACATTAGTTTTGAATTGATGTTCAGTTTTTTTAAGCGTCGCAGAGCTATGAAACCTATTCCCATTCGACGCAGAAAAAATCGCTGATTCCGAATATGAAATTTTTTTTGACCAGGTGGCGGTTACTACGTTTTCGCTTTTTGCCATCGATATATTGATAGTGTTTTATATTTCCTTGTTCTTTATTCGCCGCTAACAAGATTTATTCTTGCACGTGACTGCATCTCAGAGAATCGAGCTATTCCCTCAACAAACGAAACCGCGAATTTATGTTGTGTTTTTTATCTTTATTTGTCTCTTCGATTGCTTCTATAACTATTATTGCTTCTCCTTATTATACTCGTACTGGATAAAATACTAGCACTATAATTACTATAAGTTAGGTTAGGTTCAATTAAATACTATATGGGTTACTTTATTATAAAACTCCCATTATCTTTCAGAAAAAGTTGAACTTGAAGCTGCAAAAGAGAGGACATTATAAAATAAAATTTGAATTTTGATATAGTTGAAAGTATTGAAATTAAATGTTTCTTTCTGTTTATGCTTTATTGAACTACTAGCTGTTGCCCGTGACTCCGTCCGCATAGTATTCGATTATCGCTACCCTACGGGAACTGTGCAATTGTCCGGGATAAAAAGTCAGAAATTCCATACTTATCTATCTTGTAACATAAGTTGTCATTTGGAAATATAGTTTTAGAAAATAAAGTTAGGTACCTCATGAAACTTTATGAATTAAATAAAGGTTTATTGAGTTGAAAATGAAGGTCTTTATTCTAGTTAAATTCCGATTGCGACAGGTTTGATGCAACAGCATTATCTTATGCTAAATAATGCAAATAATATACGACAATTTTTCTAACACGACAACACGTATAAAACAGAAGCTATTTCATTTATTTTGTTTGTTCTGACAAAGACAGTGAAGATAACTTATCATCATGTAATTAAAACATTTATAATGAACGCAGTCTTAGTGTTCTCTTAGACACTAAGGCTAATGTAACGTCTGCAAAATGGATAAAAATGATTGGCCAAGTGAATACAAGAAGGTTCCGACTGAAGAATTTGGCGATGGTGAGTTATCTAATAAAACAGCTGATAATTATGAGAGAGCAATTTCAATGAAAGATTTCGAAAGAACTTACAAAGTCATTAAGTAAAACAATTTCAAAAATAGCTTTGATTTTGTTTTCATTAGCTTCTGGAATAAAAGAAACCAACTTAAAGATATTTCTGATTACAGATCGTAAAAATTTCCGAAATAGTTTTTTAAAAGAAAAACTCATTTTTTTTAGATAAACCAAAAGTGTCTATACCGAGCAGTTATGGATATGGAATGCGTCATGTGCAAAGCTGTCTATTATTCTTATGTGTCACCGTTGCTTATATGGCTAGAGCTCATTTAGGAGTCTCAGTTGTAGCTATGACAAGACCAAATGACAAACATAATACAACTAACATTATTGATAATAACGAAACAGCTATTGTTAATGTTAAGGAAACTGGCATGGAATTAAATGCCACTGGAGAAATAATGTTTAAGAATGAATCAATAGATGTTGATGAAACTTCATTAAATAACTTCATTATTAGTCATGGTGAACGGATGTCTGAATATAATAATACTTTGGAAGATATTGTGATTGGCAATGGAACTGATACTTTGTGGAACGTTTATAGGGTAAGTCAGTACACAAAACTGTTTTAATACTTCATGATGCTTTACTACTAAAAGTTGATAAAATATATAATAAATACTATCATAATTGTTACTTTATCACTATGTTGAAATTATCATCTTTGATATTAAGTACTTGCCAGTGTTCGACCACAATCACGAGAGTTCCTTGTGCCACAAAAATTACAAGTGCATAAAATATCAACATATTTGTGAATCATCTTATACTAAAAAGACAATTAATTGTCTAGAATTGTAGCACCTGTAACGTTTGTGTCATACAAGGAAATTCATAACATCTCGTTTCTAAAATATACACATAATACGAGAAATTAAGAGTATTGTTCCTATCACCGTGTATTGTATTGTTGTCATGGTCGCTTACAATGGGAATCATAAGAAAGCTCAAGTCACTCAAAGAACGATGAAGCGAGCTATATAATTGGCATTTTTCTGTGTGATCGAATCAGAAATCAGAAGATAGGTATACAAGATAACCATAACCATTGACATACCTCTAAGAGTTGGCAGACTTCAGGGCACATTGCTTATAAAAACGACGGCCAATGCGCTATAAGGCTTGACAGTGGCGACTACAAACTGAAGACGAAGCCTGAGGAAGCCTCTAATGATAGACCAACGACATTGTAAAGGTGGCAGAAATAAATTGGATGCGACCAACACCGATTTTTGTGGAACTTTTTGAGGGAGGCCTTTGTTTAGCAGTGGACGCGCGTCTTTTGGCTGATTTATGATGATGATAATGATGAAAGTTTTTTTTGCAAAATAAATTTATTACAGAAGCTCAAAAGACCAAACTCAAGGTTTGCCAGCGGACAATGGAGCGTAGCATTCTTGGTGTCCGAAGAACGGACCGGATTAAAAACACTGAGCTGCGCTCAAAGACTCGAATTGCTGACGTGGGCGTAAAGATGGCCAAGTTGAAGTGGGACTGGGCTGGACATATCTGTCGAATGAACCCAGAACGTTGGGCCAAAATTGTTACGGAATGGGTCCCTAGTGACGGATACCGTAATAGAGGCAGACCGAAGAGGAGATGGAGGGACGACTTAGATGCCTATAATGTGGGATGGCGGGAGCTCGCCTTTGATAGGCAGGAGTGGAGCAAGAGAGGAGAGGCCTTTGCCCAGCAGTGGGACACAAAAATAGGCTAATAAAAAAAATAAAAAAATATTCCGAATTTTCAATTCGATTGAAATGCTTTCAATATTGTCAACAGACTTACGAATGGAAGAAAGCAACACAGGAGATGATTCTTAGCTCATTTTTTCTGGGCTATTCACTGGCAATGTTTCCTATGGGTTTGGTAGTCCAGCGTCTTGGAGGGAAAATACCTATTCAAATAGGTTTGCTGGTGAATGGAATAATAAGTATAGTGACGCCGACAGTAGCAGTTTGGGTAAGTTGTACCTTTAAAGTTAATTCTAATGAAAAAACCTTCGAACCACACGGCAGCTCAATGAAAAAAAACTCAGACATTTTACAGACGCAGTACATAAACAACACGTATAAAAATAATAGCAAAAGAGATAATGAGGTAGTTATAGTTAATCTTAATTAGGTAACTCAACGGCTATGTTTTAAAATATGAAATACAAGAAGTGGCTATTTTGTCAAACAACGTTAACCATCATGTAATTTTTTAAAATTTCATGAGATTTCTAATTAATATTTTAAATCCCAATGTGAATAATAATGTTTATTTGATACGCTTTCACGCTTAAAATATTTATTTATTGCAAACATGTAGAAAATGTGTTAAGTCCAAAACTTGTGTGTTTTGTGTGAAAATAGTTTAAGACTCTGGAAAGGACATAGGATAGTTTATGATCCGGAAAATTGTATAGTTCTTTTAAAATTCTTCGCAGACATAGTCGCAGGTTACAGCTAACATAGGATAATTTTGGAATTTCAATTCATCAGATCAACAGCTACATAATTTCACACAAACAAAGTTGCAGTTAAAGCAGTTAAACCGATATTTTTTTCAGGGCGGTTGGAAAGCGGTGTGTGCTTGTCGCGTTCTGCAGGGCGTAAGTCAGTCTGGATTGTACCCTAGTGTACACACTATATTGGCCAAATGGGTACCAATAAATGAAAGAGCAACTTTAGTCGGCTACGTGTATACAGGTATTACTTTCGTTCATTAAATAACTTAAAAGATTACGTGCTCTGTCTGACTTAGACTCTCAAAGTCAAAAGTGAAAGTCAAAATATCTTTATTCAATTTAGGCTATAACAAGCACTTATGAATGTCAAAAAAAATCTACCACCGGTTCGGAAAAACCTCTGTTGAGAAGAATCCAGCAAGAAACTCAACTCTGTCTGCCATAGGAATGTTTCTTGAACACCTTACAGGTACAAATACATTGGTAATGATATAGAGATACTCAATGTTGATTATTATATTCATCCTAATCTAAACTAAATTCACACTAAATTTAAACTGATGACTGATGGTGGTGATCTCTTACCATCAGGAGACCCACTTGCTCGTTTTCCATCCAGTCGTATAAAAAAAAAAACTTAATGTTAATGTTAGTCTTAATCTTAGTCTTAATGTTTTAGGTGTAAAACAAATCCTTCTCCTAAGTACAGATTTCTTTTCTTCTTCAGGTACAACTCTAGGAACAGTAATTGCCTTCCAACTCAGTGGGCTGCTGGCTTCGAGTGCGGCTGGCTGGCCGTCCACCTTCTGGGTTGTGGGCGTAACTTGCTTAGTTGCGTTTGCAATGGTGACACTATTTTCTGCAGCAACTCCCAGTGATCATAAAACGATAAGCGAGGAAGAAAAGAAGTACATAATGGGAGCTGCTGGAAGCTCCAAAACTGTAAGGATTTTTAAATTTTACGAGTAATAGGAGATTGCACGGTATCCAAAGAATCCAAATATTTGGCATCAGTCAGACTCGTGTTGACGTTCTGCTACGTGTTTAGTTTTATTATTTTTCAATTAAACATTTTATTTTATGTTTCTGTTTGTGCTTAGCTTTTAAATAAGAATCCAATAGAGTGTTTGCAGCGTTGCGTCCGCGTTGCGAAAGCAACATTTATTCACTAGCAGCTCATAATAATAATAATTATATTTTTTGTTCAACTGTTTATCTTATCCTTAACCAGAGCCCATTCACTACCTGTTTATGTGCCCTTGACATGTTGTGTTAATTATCTTTAATTGTTTTTGCACTTACTTCTTGCTTACGTACATGTGTTTTAGTCTTTGCTAATAAATAACTGGATTTATTATTAATTAGATATATAGGTACTGAGAATGGGAAAATTTATTTAAGAATATAAACTTATAGAAAATACAATCATATACCTAAGAGCTAAATACTACTAAATAATAAATCTACTAGCTAACTTAAATAATAGGTACTTGTATTTTCTATCTGTATGATAATTATATATTCTATGAGAACTACATAAAGTGTGGCTTTCTTAAAATATGAATAAATTAGTATTCATAAACAAAGCCTAAAGCTACTTTCTTTTTCCGGGATATACATTATCTTCGTATGAAATTTTATTGAAATCGGTGCTATCGTTATTGCATAATTCTACAACAAATTATCTAAACATCTTCACTAATATTTTAATTTATGATCAGAGACCGGACAAATGGGCGTTATTACTCATAATAATATGGACATGACTCCAAAGATTAATTGATTAATTAATAAATAGATTGATTTCTTAGTGAAAAATCATAAGATTTCAATGGGATAGTGAAAGAAAGGAGTTTTCTTGTCAAACTTTCTTTGATTTCCTTCTTCTTTGACTATGCTGACATTCATTGCAATAAAATTAATGTTAAATTAATTCAATTTACTTTGTGGTTCTTTCATAAGGTACGAGTATATAATTATCACCAAGCAAATCATACCATACCTAATGTAAATAAAACAATGGCAAATCTTTTACTTTCGCCTATTGAATATCGTTTGCTCCATTAACTTCAGTGGATTGTGAATGGAGTAATAAATTTACCACGGAAAATTTAGAAAAAATACTTTTTATTAACTTGAATAAATCTACACAATAAGAAGGTCTGTGTAATTTATTTATAACTGTCTTGCAAAGTATACTAACTAAATTACAAGTAAGAAATCAATTAATTTATCTTTGGAGTCATGTCCATATTATTGCGATTATTGGCACCCATTCGTCCGAACACTATTTATTACATTAGGATGTCCTATTCTAATAATATCTTACCGTTTTCAGAGGGCTAAAACTCCGTGGAAGCAAATTTTCAGTTCTAAGCATGTGTGGGCCACGTTAGTGACACATTTCTTCTGCGGTACCTGTTTTGTGTTCCTCTTCACGCAGATCCCTACTTACATGCATTACATCTTAGGGTTCAACATCAAAAGCGTAAGCATTGTTTTCTTTTAAAATAAGATTATTCCATCTATCCATCCCAGCCTATTTACCCACTGCTGTGCACAGGCCTCCTCTCAGAATGAGAGGACTCGGGGCGTAGTTCCCACGCGGGCCCAGTGCCGATTGGGAACTTCACACATACAATTGAATTACTTCACAGGTGTGTGCAGGTCTCCTCACAATGTTTTCTTCGTAATTTCGCACATGAATTTCGAAAAACACAGAGGTGGGGGCCGGGGTTTGAACCCACGAAACTCTGCTTGAGAGGCGATAGGTCAAACCGCTAGGCCACCACGGCTTTTTTTTAATTTATTTAAATTTAAAACTAAGATCAAGTAATCGATAAAATATTTCATTCACTAAGGAACTAGCTTATGTCTAAGGATTCGAGCTAAAGTAAATTTATTGTAAAGAGAAACTACGCAAGACTTCAAATTTCTAAGTTTAAGTTTTGTGAATTGTAAGACTTTGTGCAAGGTTCGTCCACTTCAGTCTACTCGTGACCACGGCCACTGTAATGTGGTTGAAACGTCGGGGTAAACATTAATCGTGTGTTTAGCGTAATAAGTCCCGTTTATGGTATTTTAATTATAAGACTCGTCCAACCCATATCATTTGCTGATCTTTCTACTAAGCAGCAAAACACGCGCTGCTGTGTTTAGAGAGTAAGACAGCTTCTCAAAATATCTGCATAGAAAGAAGGTGGTAGGACATTGTGCAAGGCCCGCCCGGATTGCTACCACCATCTTGCTCGCTAATCCTGCCGTGAAGCAACTGTTGTGTTTCGGCGTGGAGAGTAAGACAGCCGGTGAAATCACTGGCACTTGAGGTATGATGTTTATGGGTGGTGGTGATCTCTTACCATCAGGAGACCCACTTGCTCGTTTGTCATCCAGTCGAAAAAAAAAAGGTATTCTGTCTCAGTCTTCTAGGCTAACTTATCTACAATCGTCTGGTGTCTATAAGATAAAGAAAAATCAACTGTTTGAGGTGGGTATTAGTGATTTAGTCAGGTTGTTAGTACTTCTTTGAATAAATATTGCTGGTGATGACGTTGGATAGCAAAACAGAAAATAGCCGTAGCAGTAATTTTGTTTTTCAATGACTTGTACTGAATAACAATCGATTTTAAATTCTGTTTTTAGAGTGGATTCTTGTCGTCTTTGCCGTACATCGGAAGCTTCTTCTTCTGCATCGCTTACGGTGTGTTATCAGACTATTGTGTCAACAGAGGCTACGTCACCTTGAAAACTACTAGAATCGTCTGCAATACACTAGGTTAGTTAGATTATCATCTGTGTTGACGATTTTAATGAATACGCTTACCCATTGCTAATTTTAACTTAAATATTAGGAGCATTGCTACACTAAGTCAGTATAATATTGTATTGGTGTTTTGTATTTAAACATAGTTGTACGATAAAAATACACAGCAATATTACTACAGAGATTACTTTCATAACGCCTATTTTTTAAAAAAATTTAGTAATAGCTTGCACCCGCGGTTTCGTGTGTATCATTCAGTTTTGCATCAATCCTTTAATTCCAAAAGTTTTCTAATCCTCAAGATTTTCCAATTCACAAAAAAAAGTGACAAATTTCATCAATAATGCTAATGATTACATTTTGGTATTATAAATGGATCCACTATGAATATTGGATTAAAGTAGCCTATGTATTATTCCAGTCGTTCATCAATTTACATACCACACTGAAGAAGGTACAATCACACCTGTAAACGTTGGACTTTGTTATAATCACAGGTCAAGCAGCGCCGGCGGTTTGTCTTATAGCGGTATCATACACTGACAACATCACGCTCGCTGTCATTTTGATCGTAGCAGCAGTATCACTGTACGCTGGTGTACACTCGGGATGGATGGTAAGGAATATTAAATTTGATACTTTGACTGGAATGATCAAAATTTCAACAAACATGCGAGCTTATTACCCGACTGTGAAGAAGGAGGGTTATGTGTTTGGCGCGTATGTATGTATGACTATTCCTATGTCCTCTCGTAACTATTCAATGGCTGAACCGATCTTGATAAATGATATGTCATTGGATTTGTCTTGATGACGCGAGTGACACTGGGTACATGAAATTCTTAAAAATCTAAATGGCGGATTTTTGGCGCCAAATTGTAAGTATTCAAAAAATGTTTTTTTATTGAAACCTATCGAGTGGGGTATCAAATGAAAGCTTATAATTAGCCCATTCTAAATATATATATATAGTTTATAATCGTTTGAATATACAATTTTCACAGAAAACTGGAAATAAAATAATAAATTAAAAAATCAAAAAACCCGACTGCGTAATAAAGAAGAAGACAAGTCTATTGGGCTAGAACTTTGTTAAGTAGCTAACTTAAAGTTCAACAGTCGGGACCCATTTAAATAGTGACGCTCAAAAATGTTTACCTAATGGGTCCCGACTGTTGAACTTTAAGTTAGCTAATTAACAAAGTTCTAACCCACTAGACTTCTTTTTAGTATTTTAAGGCAGTCAAGTTTCTTGATTTTTTAAATTTATTATTTTGTCACTCCTTTCGTGTTATCTCCTTTCAGGTAAACTACATAGACATGTCTCCAAACTTCAGTGGATCTCTAATGGCAGTTGGTAACACGGGATGCGGGGCTGGCGTTCTTCTATTGCCTGTCCTGGTGTCCAATATTGTTACTGAATTGGTAAGTGTGACAAAATTTTAATTGTATAAGTGCGAGCACGCTGATTATAATTGAATACCTAGTACGTACAAGATGGAGCGGCGACCTGGTTAAGATCGCGGGATCGCGTTGGATGCGGAAAGCACAAGACTAGTCTGAATGGAGAGCCTTGGGGGACGCCTATGTCCAGCAGTGGACGTCTTTCGGCTGACATGATGATGATGACCTAGTACGTATTTATTTTGTCTGTGTGTTGCATTTCTGATTTAGACATATCTACAGCATAGAGATGCCACATATTACAAGGCGTTCATCAAATAACTTAAAATCGGAAAGTATGGGTACTTTCCGATTTTAGGTTATTTAATTAACCTATTTAGTCACAATTGAGACAGCAGTGACTAAGGGCCTAACGTAATCTAACCTAACTGAACCTTCGGTTTCGGTAAAAAGCATATTTCGGTAGGATACTAGCTTTTGTGTGTGGAAAAAAACTTAGCCTAGTCTAAAATGTGCTATGTCGCACGGGCGGTACATACTAGAATTACGAACGTCGACTCATTAAAGCCAGTCTTCGACTTCGGGCTTCTAATAGACTCTCGTTCGTAATTCCTTATTTACCGCCCTTAAGACACAATGTACTATTACAGAATGATCGATCTCAGTGGCGCATCGTCATGATTGTTATGGCTGGCAGTATATTCTTCAGCAACCTCTTCTATATCTGCTTTATGTCTACTGACAAACAAGTTTGGGATGAAATTATTGGTGAGTGTGGTTTTACTTACATCTTACCAATATTAGAAATGTGAAAGTTTGTATGTTTGCATTTATTATATTGATGGGATTTCTAATGAAATGGCATTATGTATGAGTCGTGACGTGTACTTTAAAAAAAACAAGTACCGCGGTAAAGTATAAGAACATACATTTTAAAACTGTGCCCAAGCATTTAATATAATATTTTAACAATTTAACTTTATTTCCTCGCATTATTGAGAAAAGCATCACGCGAAAATGACAATTCGTGGATTCGTATTTATTGACGGACTCGGCTCGCTTCGTCCGTCAAACTCTACTCACCCACGAATTGTTTTTCCCGGCTTCAGCAATAATGTACTATACTATCTTTACCGATTTCAGATGACGAAGATACGGAAAACGAAGCCAAACCTGTGAAAACATAAAATGAAAAAAATCTTGCATTTTGCAGTCAATAAATATTTATAAATTAATAAGCTACCATTATTACCACCTGTTTATTTGTAATATTTCTAACATCAATACTGACGTCACCAACAATAAGATTTTTAAATTGTAACGAAAATTCATTAGAAATTTCATCATTTAAGAATCTCTATGACAGGGTTTCTCAAACTTTCGGCTCCACGTACCCCTGTTCAAGTTTCCAGGTGACAGCGAACCCTTTAACTAATTAAATTCCCCCCCCCCAACCTCGCAAAAAAAAACAATAAAATTGACTGTTGAACGACGAAATCAGTCGCGCGCGCGTCACCATGTGTGCCGCACGTGCCTGCCAGTCATCACGCCACCATTACGTAAATCTTGTCGCGAACCCCCTGCCGTCGAATGGCGAACCCCTAGGGGTTTGCGTACCCCACTTTGCGAAAGCCTGCTCTATGATCTGATAACTACCTAGTTAGGCTGCGTTAAATTCACCAATAGAGTTGCATCAAATTTCTGCTCCTTTTTGGACGACATAGTTGGAAAAGTGCTGACGTAGCGTCACCGTTGCAGCCTCACAGCCGCAGCATCATTATCGCGGCGTCACAGTCGCAATCATCACTGACGCGACATTACCACCACAGCGCGGGCGTCATAGACGCGGAGTCAAAGCTACAGCATCACAGTCGCAGCGTCATTGTCGCATGCGTCACTGACGCGGTGTCACAGTCGCAGCGTCATCGTCAAAAGCGTCACTGACGTGGCATCATTGTCGCAGCCATAATGTTACTGTCGCAGCGTATTAATTTGTCGCAGGAATTACTGTCGCGATGTCACTGACGCGGCGTAACAGGCTCAGCGTCATAGTCAAAGCGTCATTGTGGCAGGTGCCATGAGCGCAGGTGTCAAAGTCGTAGCATATCTGACGTAGCGTCACTATCGTAGCATCATTGTCGCAGTGTCACTGTGGCAGGCGTCATTGATGTGGCGTCACTGTCGCGCCGTCACGGTCACAGGCATCTCTGACGCAGCATCATAGCAACAGCGTCATTCTGACAGTTTTACGGTCCCAGGCGTCAGAGTCACAGCATCGCTGACACGGCGTCACAACCACAGAATACCTTTTTTATATACTGAGACAGTGTCATTGTCGCTGCGTCATTGTCGCAGCGTCACTGTCGCAGCGTCACTCAAAATGGTTAAAAGTCGTCTGTACTTAAACAACTTAAACGAGTTGGTAAGTTATGTGGCATAAATATAGTCTTACCGGTACGAAACAGCAGGGTTACTACGAAACTCGAAACTCGAAGTTCGTGTGGTCCCTCTTTTAATACGAGATCGAGAGGGACGGTGCGATACGAGTTTCGAGTTTCGTAGTAGCCCTGCTGTGCGTGCGGCGGGTTTGCTCTTTACAAGTTTTTCCCTCATCAGTCTGCTACAGTTTCTCTACGTTCGATGTTCAAAAGAACTATTCAATTCACTAGTTATATAAAAGAAATTCAATTTTGAAAATCCAGTCCGTACTGCCAGTGTATAATTCAATAGGCGGAAGAAATAAATCAATGAAAAGAACTTGATGAAAAGGTGCATTCGCTACAGAGAACTGTGATATTTCCCTTGGGGATAACTGCGTAGTTTTAATAAAGAGAGTGTATGTGATTAGGGATGAGTTATAATTGCTAAATCGCGTACCAGGGCTTAAAAGTACGTCCACCTTCTCATACCAAGTGCAAAAACCAGGTGTCAAAATACTTTCAAAGTACTTTCTGTCCAACGCAACGAGACGAATACTTGCTTCCTTGCAAGTTTAAATAAAAACCTTGTTGTTATACAAATAAGATTAAAAATATTCCAATAAAGACGTACATTACTTTGAAAGTATTTATTTCACTTATAACACAATCTGAACCTTATGTGTGTATGTAAATAAGATATAATTTTACTATTTCGAATTTTGAGGTTTAAGTACTTACTTTGAAGGGACAGTATACTTTAATGGAAAAATACTTTCAAATCTTGCAAATATATCGGGTATACTTACAAGGAAATACCTGGTATCAAAACCTGGTAACGTAAATACGCACCATCTCTATTTGTGATAATATGTATGGTTTTAATCAGTACTATGTATGTGATCTGTCATGTACAATGAGGCGAGACCCATTCGATTTATTTTGATATAATGTTAGACAGTAGTCTAAAAAAATTTGGTGAATTGTAATGTTTGACTGTTTATGAAGTTGTAATTATGTTTTATCTTGAACTAATAATTGATTTTTAAAAAAACATGGCAAAGTGCAAGTTGAACTCTTGCACCGAGGGTTCCGTACAAATTTATAGTATCTGTGAATACCTAGTGTTTGAAATTTTAGACAGCGTGGGATTATTTTGGATCGGTTACTGACACAGACAGACACAAAATTTAGATTCTTAGAATATAATTATTATTGATTATCCTACAGGACAGCTCTTAAAGGTAGACTTCCGACTAGAGCGGCTCTATCGCAACGGCCGCAGCGTCAGAGCCGCTGCGCCAGTGTCGCTGCGGCTCTGACGCAGATTAGCTTCCGAGCAGCGCGACTCCGGTGTCAGTTTGTTGTTATTTCATGCAAAATAATCTCAAAACCACGTGCGAATCAGCGATTGCGCGGCAGTGCTTGCGCAAACATGGCACGGCCGCTATCGCTCGGCGATACTGACGCGGCGCCACTGTCGCGGCGACAGTGACGCTGCGTTCGAACGTTAGTTCATACGTTTCCGTACTGCATAATACTATCGCTCTATCGCCGCGTTACTGTCGCTGCGTTAGTGACGCCGGAGCCGCTCTACTCGGAAGTCTACCTTAAAAAAGCTATAATATTATAACGATAAATAGCTCTTATAATAGCTACCAAAATTTAATTTTCTAGGACAACTAGAATTACGTACTCTATAGATTTTAATTCCCCTGAAAATTATAAAGGAAACACTTTATTTAATAATTATGTATATCTTTTGATTGTGTGGACGATGAGAAACGGAACCCAACAAATAACAATATAATAATAAATAAATATGAATCAGTAAATAAAAAAACGTGTACCATGTAAGCCGTTGGCAGGCAGACAGCAATTGATTGTTGAAAGATGAAGTGAAAAGCTGCATTTGTCGGGAGTAGACCCGATTGTATTCCCGCGGGATGTAGCCGCAATATGACACAGAACAGAGGAGGACAAATAATACTGGTCAAACTTTAAAACTATTTTATTAAATCAGATGGAGTTCCAAATCAATCCTACTAATATTATAAATGTGAAAGTTTGTGTGATTGAGTGAATAATCAAACTTATGTATAGCATCGTAAGGTTAATATTCCACCAATCTTTTTTTGCAGTTAGTGAACCTTGCCTGCCACCCGACGAGGTTCACAAAACTGCGCCGTGAACCAATTTTATACGCCGTTTTGATGTAAGAAACATGCAGTCTATAGATTTGAGTTTCTAGCCGAATTCTTCTCAACAGAGGTTTTCCGAACCGCTAGTAGATTTTTTTTTGACATTCATATGTGCTTGTTATATTGTTTTTTTTTATTCTACTGGATGGCAAATGAGCAAGTGGGTCTTCTGATGGTAAGAGATCACCACCGCCCTTAAACATCTGCAACACCAGGGATATTGCAGATGCGTTGCCAACCTAAAGGCCTATGATGGGATACCTCAAGTGCCAGTAATTTCACCGGCTGTCTTACTCTCCACGCCGAAACACAACAGTGCAAGCACTGCTCCTTCACGGTAGGATTAGCGAGCAAGATGGTGGTAGCAATCCGGGCGGACCTTGCATAACGTCCTACCACTTGCAGATATTTGGATTTTGAGATGTCGATGGTTTCATCCTAACAGCTACACATCCGTTCTCCATGCTACTACATGTTAGTCAAAGTCAAAGTCAAAATATCTTTATTCAATTTAGGCTATAACAAGCACTTATGAATGTCAAAAAAAATCTACCACCGGTTCGGAAAAACCTCTGTTGAGAAGAATCCGGCAAGAAACTCAACGAGGTATATTTTTTTAAACAGATTTAAATTATTATTAAATGATTTTTATACGTCACAAGTATTTACTTAACACAATTTTATTTTTAACACAGTAGGTTCGCTGTTTGAAGGGATCGCTAATGCGAATCGGAATTATTTCCAAATATCCCTGTCCATGATATAATCATTAACTTTATAATACGCCTTAGATATTAATGTCTTTTTGACAATAGATCTGAATTTTGTATCTGTTTCATTTATATTAGATTCAACGTCTGGTTTTAAGTCTAAAATTTGGTAGCATGGTGAACGGTTGTGTTGCACTGAGGATGAACTCTGGTTGACTACGAAACGTAACAGCTTAGTGTGGTTCAAAGTCAGAGTCAAAGTATAACAAGCACTTATGAATGCCAAAAAAAAACTACCACGCGATTCGGAAAAACTTCTGTTGAGATGAATCCGGCAAGAAACTCAACGAGGTATATTTTGTTTAATGATATTTAATTATGGTTCTGATGATAGGTGGTTCGTTTGATTTGTGTGTGTTCCTACAGTGTGCATGAACGCACATTTGTTGCATAGACGTTCCTATCTATCGTAAAGTCAAGGGTCAAAGTAATTGTTTACACATAGTTCATTGAAGCCCATACTGCCCACTAAGTTTTCCTGTGTCATTTCATCAGGCAAGCTTTCAACTAGTCCTTTGTTTTCCGCCAATCCCCACTCTTTGTCGTTTTTAAAGGAGGTCTCTTGGCATTTTGAATGTAAATTAATTCGATTGCCTACCGACTCTACAAAGGCTTCAACCTATACAAGGCCTTACTGCAGAACTTTTCCATTGTTTAACTGTCGTATTATTTTTCTTTTATAGCTGGAACTATATGATGATATTTTATTGAATGAAGTTTTACTTTGCAGTACAGTTCGGGTTATTTCATCTTGCTCGTATCTCGGCCTATACAGGATGTAACATAAATCGCTTACAAGGAAGGGTACCCAACTGTCCGACTCCGATTTGATTTATTTTGATATATGTTATAGAGTAGTCTAAAATAACGGACACGTATTTTTCTTAGCTGCCCAAACTCAACTTAATTGGAGAAAATATCCTTCAAAGTACTGAAAATTGACCAAACCTTCTAATTTCTGTTGAGAGATTTGTTCAAGAAAATTGATCATTAATTACTGGTTTTTTTATATGTTGGAGAACATGAAAAAGAATGGAAGAGTGTTTTGTCATTTCACCACAAACTCATTTTTTTTTCGGGATCATGGATCAAGAAGTTTTCAAGCCCAAAAAAATAACCAAAGTGAAGTGAGTGAAGCGACGAAAAGTTTGAAAATTTGACGTGTTTTTTTATATATAAAATATTTTAATATAATAATACATTAGAAAAAGAAAAAATAAATAAAAAAGAAAAAACAACAATAATATCAAAATAAAAAGAAGTATTATGCATATGCGAGATCGCGAGGCGGCCCCAGCTCAGCATAGTGTTGGCCGTATAGGCCAACGCTGGTCTTCCGCTGTGACCGCTGTGCCAACAAACCAATGACAAAAACCAATAAAATCAAAATTCAAAACCAAATTAAATAAAAGAGTAAAAAACACTAACTATCCATAGACCACAGACGCCGACATGACATGCACAATCTGTCGATTGTCATGTACTTTATATAACGATGTTTAATGTAGGAACCAAATGTACTAAGTGATCGAAATAGTACGTTAACACAATTGTACTAATCAGGAGCTATCCATAATGAACAAACACGCATAACTTCAATGTAATAAGCTTGTGTCGTCCTTATACCATTTACTCCTGGAGGGATAACCTTAGTTCAAGTATAAAGCCTTAACTAGAAACTGACTATAAAGTTACCATGAACCATTCATATATGCTAACGTATGTCAGTGCGGTCGCAGCTGCTGTACTCTGAAAGTGCTATGGCTTTAGAAGAAAACTTCGCTAGTATACTCTTTATGTTCTAGTCTTAAAGCACCTACATCAGAAGGTGCCATTACTTGAATGCCGTTATACTTTTGCATGCTAGTGTGTAGTGAAAAAGTTTCATTATTGTTCCTGTTCACTATCTTAATTTACACTATGTTCTGCAAATAAATTACTTAATATTTTTTTTTTAGCAGCCAGGATAACTCTCACTAGAAAAGTAGGTTGGATGCCATTCAATATGTTACTAAATAACAGTAAGTAAAATAAATGAAGGTATTATATACATTTGACGAAAATTAATGCTTCAGATTTTGATGTTAGGGCTAGTGAAATTAGGTACAACATAAATTCGGAATATTAAAATTAGGGCTAATAAACGAATAGAGTTGGTAAAATTAAAAATTCGGCTTTTTGATTTTCGGGCTAGTGAAATGAGGTACAATGTAAATTCGGAATGTTAAAATTAGGGCTAATGAATTGTTAGGATAATTGAAAATTCGGCTTTTTGATTTTAGGGCTAGTGAAATTAGTGGTAGTGAAAATAGGATTAAAATTTCGGGCTACCATAGGATAACCGAAAATTGACTGTCAATCTCTTCCTGACAACCATTTAAATGTAGAAACTAATACAAAGTACATTAAATATCTAAAACAATTGCTTTAAACTAATTAATTAAATTAAAATTCCAGAATTCCTTTTACAAGAAATCCCGTTAGAATATTTAAAATAAATCGTGGATTTCACTAAAGCTGCATAAATATCAATCGCTTAAAGGTTAACTGGAAGAGATCCCTTTAAGGGACAAGTTCGCCTTTGTACATCTTATTATCTTATTGTCTATTAATTTCATGTGTTTTTATGTACAATATAAAGAGTTATACAATACAATACAAATATGCAAGCGTCAAATTTCTCGTTACATTACAAAATGATTATTAAATTATAGTCCTTAGGTTTCCTTGTTTTTTTTTTAATTTCCTGCACTACTTTTTTCTTGATAAGAACTTTCAACAAAGTAAGTAGGTATTAGAAATAATAGAAAAATATTTTTTTTTATAAGTACATTATACTTACTGATTAAGACGGCTCAAAACAGACAGATAGACAAACAAACTTTTAAGCAAAACACTGAGAACCAGCCTATCTAAGCAGACAAAGAGAAAAAAGCGCTTTAACTGCCTCCTGTAATAAGTGCTTTGTGATTCGAGTTATTATTTCCAATATTCCATGTACGTACACTATGTATTTCTTTTCGCTTCTGTGAGGGAAAAATATTTTAAATTTAGAACAACCACAAGATAAACTACTCGAATTATATAAGCATGTTAAATCACTTTTAAAGAAAGAAAGAAATAAATAAATAAACAGAAAGAGAAAGAAATATAGAAAGAATAAAAAAGGAAATACGTTTAAAGAAGGAAAAGACAAGACACAACATTAGTATTAAGTACAAATAAATGCGCGTGAGTCCGTAAGTAACCGCGGAGCACTCGCGACTGATGGTTGCCGAGGTATGCTGGGAATTCGTGGCGCTCGCGCATAACTCGCGTTCCGCCGTTTGTATGAAGACGGTATACTGCTCTTTTTTGTACTGTGATCGGACTATTAAGGCTGGGAAATGTCAATCAATTATTGTACTAAATGAGTGACTTTTTCATATGCATTATTATAGATTTCGTTGCCTAGTGTCCATAGTACAAGCTTTGCTTAGTTTGGGACTAGGTCAATTGATGTCAAGTGTCCTATGATATTTATTTATTTATTATTTATTAATAAATATAAATTTATTATAATAATATACAATCTAGGGCAAGGGGGTTAATATGGAACTTTATTATTTAGTGTCAAATGTCAAAATGAGATGTAATGATTCTAAAGCTAATTTAGAGAGCACGCTAAATACAAACTTTTCCTGTAACTTACGATGGAAAATCAAATTTGAGTAGGTTTCCTTTTAATATTTTCCTTCCCAATCCGCACTAGGCCCGCGTGGGAATCGCCCAAGCCCTCTCATTATGAGAGGAGGTCTGTGCCAGCAGTGGGACGAATATAGGCTGAAATGATGATGACGAAATTTGTATCTACGCATAACCTGTCAAATTTATGTTCAAGGCAAACCAACGAACCATATGAGCAATAAACTTCCTGATAATTGTGCCGCTAAATGTAAAATGTTTCACCAAAATTGGATGCAACCGACACAGAAATTTAATTAAAACTTTACACATAAAAAATCAAGAAAAATGTTCTTTTGTTTTGCTGGGGTTCGGGGGAAGTATAATTACACAACACGCAACGATTACGAATGGACAGGAAAAAAAATCGACAAAGTGCGAATCTGACGCGCGCTGAGGGTTCCGTGCGTATGTAATTTATTAACTTTTTTTTTCTATACTTAATTCTAAAACGTAGTAGTAATTAATAACTTAACCCTTAAATTGGCAAGAGTAAAAAATAAAAAAACAAGTGATACAGTATCATACCTTTATTTAATACCGTCTTAGGGTCTACAGAAAAATAAAAATAAAAATCTAGCATTATTGGTTTTTCAGAAAATCTATGTACATCACCATGCACGTTGCCAATTCTATAAGAACAAAGTAACATTATTGTGTGTACACGCTGTTTACCGCTGCCAATCAGGCAGTAAACTTTTATATATAAAAAACCTAAATTATTTAAAAAACATGATTATACTTGTTTGGTATATTTGGTATAGGTATTTTTAACTAAATGTAAACAAAAAACCGTCAATTGGTGTCTTAAATATTGAAATTTCCCCATTAAAGTATCTAAACATACTGTTCTTATGAAATACACTAGTCTAGTTAGTATTACAATGATAGACAAGTACAATGTTTAAATCCTTGAATGTGAAAAAATCTAGCTACTGAAGTTTGTTTACATTTAGTTAAATACTCGTACCTATCCAAATCAAATATAGTGTGGAACTGTCGAAAGCAATTTCTTGTTTTCGTTTTTCCAGCAGCGAAACAAAGGGGCATATATGAGTTGCTCTGAAGATGAGCTCTGATTGAGTTCGAAACGCGCTCAAGTGTAGATGGCGTGGCTATGGATTGCATAGAGTTTAATGTGGGCAAAGCATCATATTAACTGTGGATGGCCAGGGCAGAACTTTTTCTCTAATAGGTGAAAGAAGCATCGTGCATGCTTTCAGAATTCAATCGGTTTGGGTATACATATATATTATTCAACCTCATGCTCATCAATAAGCAGTATAGCAAATTTTAAACGTTCCAAAGAAGAGTTTAGAGAAGGTGCATCAGAGCTATCATCAGAATCGAATTTTGGCGGTGCGTGCGGTTTTAATTCCTCGTCCGGATTAGAGCCACAGTCATAACATGCATTTTTTACGGGAATTAAAGCTAAAATCTTATGCGGTCGACTTTATGTGAAGCACTGCAGACAAAGAAAGAAAAACTCTGTTTAAAAAGATTTAAAATAACATAGAGGACGTAAAATCGTTAATTTGAAATCAAAAAATGTACAGGGAACTTGGTAATGTACACCGTGGTTACCGAAGTTAATTCACCTTGTAGTTGGCAACGTACATGGTGG
>NC_133488.1:349341-407637 GCF_025370935.1 Choristoneura fumiferana | reverse complement strand
AATTTGCTCCGACTCTACTAGACCAAGTCAGGCAAATGACCCAAACACAGATGTGTAAAGTAAATAAATATTATTTTAAAATAAGGGTTTTTTCGAGGGCAAATTAGGAAATTAAAAAAAGTTTTGCAACCCCTACTGCAACATTTTCAAATAAAAGGACTCGTTAAAAGGATCTCAAATGTATTTTTGTTATTATCGTAAAATAAATAGTATTTACCAGACGAAAATTTACCTTCCCCCCCCCTGATCTCCGAAACTAGTTGAGCCTAAAATTTTGAAAAAAAAATTGCTTGTAGATTACAGGAAAACCTATAAGAATTCTATCAATTGAAAATAAAGTAGTAAACTGAATACAATACGTTCATCATCCCAGCCTATATACGTCCACTGCTGGGCACAGGCCTCCTCTCAGAACAAGAGGCTTGGGCCATAGTTCCCACGCGGGCCCAGTGCGGATTGGGAACTTCGCACGCACCATTGAATCGCTTCGCAGGTTTGTGCAGGTTTCCTCACGATGTTTTCCTTCACCGCAAAGCTCGTGGTCAATTTCAAATGTAATTCCGCACATGAATTTCGAAAAATTCAGAGGTGCGAGCCGAGGGATGAACCTACGACCCTCTGCTTGAGAGGCGATAGGTCAAACCACTAGGCCACCACGGCTTCATAATAATACGTTCACTTGCGGAAAATAGTTCACTAAAACACCACTAGATAGCGCTAGTAGTAGTTAACTCGCGTCTTACTGTGAGGATTTCAAATGTGATATTTTGTAAATAATTTATTGAATCAGGCGTTACTTTGCGGACGTCCATATCAATGTACTAAATAATTTCCTTGCTCACCCGCGACCTTACGATAGCTAAGCTTATGCAAAATATGCGTGTTCATGCAGTTCCTCCACCTCCACACTGTAAGAACACACACAAATCACACAAACCCATCTATCACCACCACCACACTACACTGACGCGTTTCGAACTCAACCAGAGCTCATCTTCAGAGTGACACAACCTTACATATATTGTAATAATTTAAAAAGCACCGTAAAATATTTATAAAAAAAGAGGAAAATAATTGACTTTTGGCATGGTACGGAACCCTCTCCACGCAAAGTTCAACTTGTACGTGGCCTGTTATTTCTAACAAATAATTTTACACACAAAATATAATTTTTCATTTATTTTTTTTACATTACGCCTGTATTCCCAAATGGGGTAGGCAGAGCACACGAAACGTTACCGCTTCGGAGCCACTTTTTAGCAACTTTAGGTCAAATTTTATGTTTAAAATGAATTTTGTTTAGACGTTGCGAACGCCGTGGAAGCACGTCTTCAGATCCAAACATGTCTGGGCCTCTTTCATGACCCACGCTTCTGCCGGGCTCTGCTTCGTGTTCTTCTTAACCCAAATCCCGTCTTATATGCATTACATCCTCGGGTTTGACGTGAAAAATGTAAGTATCATCAAATTTTTGCTTCTCATTCTCATCTTCTTATATTTTGATTATTTTACTGGCAATAAAAGAAAAATGACGATTGATGATGATGTGATATGATTAATAATTAAAAGTCAAAAAATGTATTTTTATGCAAGTTTTTTATGTCTTTCGTGAGGTGTAGTAAGAGTCGTCGTAAGTGTGTGTACTTTTATCAAAGTCAGGTTACAATTTTTAATGAGCTTATTTTCATTGAGGTCTTAATGGTTCCAACGGAAGACCAGCGTCAGCTGCAAGCTTTATCATGTTGAGTTGGGACCTTTTCGTGACAATATTTGTCTTGATTTTTATTTTTGTTTTTCCTTGTTTTATAAAATTATACGAATAAATGTTTTTCTTTCTTTTCTTATTCTTATTATTTTTCAGAGCGGCCTGCTTTCTTCGCTTCCTTACTTAGCTTGCGCCTTCGCCACAATGGGATACGGGGTTTTGTCTGATTTCTGCACAAACCGAGGCTACCTTTCCTTGAAGGCAGCCAGAATAATTTGGAATACACTTGGTATGAACTAGCAATTTTTTTTTCTATGGTATAGGGGGCAAACGAGCAGGCGGATCGCCTGGTGGTAAGCGATTACCGTCGCCCATGGACACCTGCAACACCAGAAGAGTCACAAGTGCGTTGCCGGCCTTTAAGGTGTATCCGTTGGTTAAGCGTCTACAAATAAAATTAGGATTATAATCGACAAGAGACCCGTTTCAGATTTGCATGGTTAGGTACTACTTTGAAAAAAGAGATGAAGAAAGAAAAGTATAGTTAGAACTTTATATTCTTTACCATCTTTTCTCCAAAACTACATTAACGCAAAGCTAATACTATATAGCTAATGCTAATACTATTTATATAAACAATGGGTTATTTTTGATTTCCGTTCTGTAATGGAACATTCGTCAGGTTATACGCAGTTAATTTCTTCAAAATACTAGTGGTCTAACTACTGTTTTGAAGATGTTCGTGAAAGGGCTTTAATTTATGACGCTTTTGCAAAGCACGCAAGTATTCTTAATTCATACATTTTTAGTCAAATAAGGAATTTGTTAGATCAATTTCCCAAAATTGTTATTTCCTAGTAGCAAAATTTCCGTTCGCATTTTTTCCTGAATGATTTTTTCTTACTATGGTTTTTTACTGAAGCTTAGTTTCACAGTAGCGTTTTTTTCCAATCAGAATCGACACACACAGTGTCGACGGAGCTCCACTAAGGCGGAGCTCCTACTTTTGTGTAGTTTTGGCCCTTCGGGCCGATGTAAACTTAACATAACCTAAACCTAACTCTGTTTCTGTATCGACTCTGATTGGGAAAAAACGCGACTGTGAAAATAAGCTTCAGTAAAAAAGCATACTGGGAAAAAATGCATTTAGGAAAAATGCGAACGGAAATTTTGCTACTAGGAAATAACGATTTTGGGAATTTGATCTTACAAACCAAAGTTATTAATACTGACCGCGAACCACAAAGAGACAGATGCCAAGAAGTAACTTTTTTGGTAAACTTTCATTTTTAATACAAGCTTTTTTGCTGACTGTACTTTTTGTTGACTGTACTTGTATTGTGACCCAAACTACATTTGCATACCAAATTTCAAGTCGATGCCATTAACCACTGAAGAGTTCCGTCCTGTGAAGACGTTCCTGGCCGGACTACCAGGATTATTGTATTGTCACGCAATTTACATAAGTATACCAAATTTCGAGTCAATCTAACTACTGAAAACTGGTCAAATTTAACTTACAATATTTGACTACAGACACAGACAGACAACGGGACAGGTGAAACTAAATAAAAGCCTGTAAAAAAAGAAGACCATACATGGTTCGGGTAAAATTACACACGGTGCTGCTCGCCAGTTCCGTTAGCTTGAACTTGGCTTGACACGCCGCGTGTCTAGATCACCGAATCAGTTTTGATTCGGTAATCATTTACTTATTACATGTATGGTCTTCTGTCAAACTGTCAAATGAATCTATTCATTTGAATAGACTCATTTGACAGTTTATTGGTCATCAAATAAACAAGCGTTTGTTATGCAGCTCAAGCTGGTCCAGCTCTGTGTCTCGTGGCCGTATCGTACACAGATGACAGCGCGTTGGCTGTCTTCCTGCTGATCGTTGCGCTGGGGTTATACGCAGGGATCCACTCTGGATGGATGGTGAGGATACAGATGATGTTTAAGAGTGCATAGACACCGTGGGAATTCCCATGGGTATGCCAGATAGGTGGACGTCTGGCATAACACATAAACTACTTTTTATCCTGTGGCCGTATTGCCTAACCGACGCCCCAGCACTCGCGATCGCATTTCATTTCCAGAGCCAGCAATTTTCGTGGCATTTTTGATCTGTCATAGTGACTTCTCACTTATCGACTTCCGATAATCAAAGTCAAAGTCAAAATATCTTTATTCAATTTAAGCTACAACAAGCACTTATGAATGTCAAAAAAAATCTACCACTGGTTCGGAATAACCTCTGCTGAGAAGAATCCGGCAAGAAACTCAACGAGGTATATATTTCATCAATATCGATATATAGATACAAACCATATTAAAAAGATTAAAAGTAGAGGTCAACAATACACGGTCTTACCGTTAGAGAGCGATCTTTTCTAATTAACTTTTGAGCAGTCAACAATGTGAAATAGACATAAATATGCATTAAGTAATAAAAACAATGAATAGTTAACAATTTCTAATTTAAAAATTCAATTTTTTATTCAAAGTCTGTTGTGCTAATAAGTGTTCCATTAGTGTCTTTTTAAAAGATATCGACACCTCCTACGTATACTGGTACAAGTGCATAATCATAAATTTACAGGAGAGCTGTTCAAAGGTTCCAAACCTGTAACTTTCTCATTTGATGATATAACTTTTCAAAATTTTGCATTGGTTCCAAAGAAAACATTTGCTTTCTACCTGTATTCATGGAATTTTGAAATTTCTTATAGTTTTTGAGAAAATTGCAGATACACTACTATACGCGTATTTTACATCTTGTAGTTGTGCGGTATACTGAGCTAATTACCACTTGCTCCAGTATACGGCGTAATGCGTAGATTACTGATCTAACGATATTTTTATATTGTATATGAATTTTTAGATGAAATACTTATATGGCTTGCAATGAACAATAAAACAGATGCTCTTTTACCTTCATCTATTGATTTATAAACGTTTTTATCACTTGCATCAATATACGCTAACATTAGCATGCCACTTGTACCAATATACCGCTAGTAATGTTTTAAACGTGCTATACAAAATACAGAAATATACCTTTATAAAAAACCTCACTTGAAATATAAATGGTTTTATTAAGAATATTAATTGTATTAAGTGCTTTAAATTAATGGAAGCACATTCAATGGATTCGTATTCCTGTTCAAATGTGTACTCGTATTTTATTGTGAAAGGTTCCTCATGTGATACATATATCGCATCGCACCCATTTGTATCCACATAACGGTTTAGCTTTTTGTGCCTCTTCAGGGTTCCGTACCCAAAAGGTAGGTATAAACGGAAACCCTACTTCTATATACTACTTCGCTGTCCGTCCGTCTGTCACCAGGCTGTATCTCATGAACCATGATAGTTAGACAGTTGAAATTTTCACAGATTATGTATATCTGTAGTCGATATAATAGATATAATAAATAGAACAGAATAAATATTTAAGGGGCCCCCATACAACAAATGTATTTTTTTGCCATTTTTTGCTAATCCTAATGAAGTTGTATAGATGGTATGGAACCCTTCGTGCGCAAGTCTGATTAGCACTTTGCTTAAGCCAAGCTTTGACATGAAATATTGAGTCAAAGTCAAAATATCTTTATTCAATTTAGATTGTAACAAGCACTTATGAATGTCAAAAAAATCTACCACCGGTTCGAAAAAACCTCTGTTGAGAAGAGTCTGGCAATAAACCTAGGCATATTTTGTAAACAGATTTACAATCATATTTTAGTGATATCTATACATCACAGTATTTAGCACAACTACATATTTAAAACAGTTCTCAATTCGCTATTTGGAGTAAGCACTCGCCAATGCGAATCGGAATTATTTCCAAATTTCTCTATCCATGATATAATCATTAATTTAAAATAAATAATACGCCATATATTAATGTCTTCTTGACAAAAGATTTAAATTTTGTGTCTGTTTCTGAGTCTTGGGAAACTTCTATAACTTCATACGGTTTACCCGTTTTGGCCATATACATAGCCAGGTACCATTTCTTAGGTGTGTATAAAAAAATGTGTATAGGGGGTTATTAAAAACCTGTACTATACATTAAACCACATTAGGGCTACTAATAACTAATATGATCCAAGTAGAAAAACACTGTGATTCGAAAAAAAAAAGTTTTGCATGGAAGTGGAGTCGCAAGAAGACTTTCTAATTTCGATGTTTTCCCACTTATATCGTATTAGTAATCAGTAGCCCTAATATGGGTTACAGTATAGTACAGGATTTTTTTTATTAACCTGTAGGTATATTGAAATTTACTGTTCTCATTTTAATTAAAGCATGCATGCCTTCGCCTTCTTTTTGGGGATGCTCAACTACCAGAATGCAATGTAATACTGCAATGTTATATTTATAGCACGCGTACATGTAGGTAAAGCCGAGGAAACTGAACTGAACTACTGGTACTGGGGTGACATCCCATACATTTGCCAAAGAAATCATAGCGAAATAGATCACGAAAAGGTTTCACATTGGATTTAGTTTCCATGACTGTATATGAGAAATACGGCTATTGTGGTCTTGCCCTCCGCAATTGTCAGACCAAACATGTTTTTTTTATATATACTATCAAATTATGTGTTCGTAGAACAGTTTAAACGGTCCGCACGCAGCGACGGCTAGCGCGTACACTGAGGCAACTGCCAGTTACACTGGACTTCCCCGGCCCCGCGACAATATCGGTGCCGCGTATAGTGGTGCATGTCGGTTGCCTCAGTATACGTTGTACCGATTAGCAAAACGGTGTTAGATACATTCATATACGTCACTTTATTTCCAAAACTAATAAGAATATCCGTGCAAATTTTTGTGGTAGGTAAATAAGGAAATATTAATCACAAAATTGCAAAAAACTAAAATCAGAAATTTGTCACTTGTACCAGTATACGTAGGAGGTATCGATATAACGATTATTATTTCACGATAATCTCATTATCGATATCATTTAGGTAGTCGATAGTGAGAAATCACTATGACAGATCAAAAATGCCGCGAAAATTCCGGGCTCTCATAATTTCTTTCTACTCCAATGCTATACCGTGTGACGGAAGGAAGTTCTGAAAACGATTGTGATTTTGAGTGCGTCAGACAATAAGCCTCTGATATTCCCACGGGATCGACTCATATAACTCACTCACTATCACTGTGTTTAACAATCAATGATTTGCTCTTTATTCATGTTTTTTTGTTCTTTCAGGTGAATTACATCGATTTGGCGCCGAATTTCAGCGGATCTCTCTTGGCGACTGGCAATACCTTTTCGACTCTCTTGATTGTCACTCAACCAATATTGATCTCTAACATTGTCACTGATGTGGTAAGTGTTTCGGTCTATCTCCAACACCTTGAGACACAGTTTATCTGTGATCATCATCATCATAACTATCACCGTCTTCTATTCAGTGCTACTACCCACAAGTCTTCTGAGAATGAGACAACTTCGGCTGTTATTACCACGTGGGCTCAGTCCGGGTCAGTATGTATAAGGAATTCCACTACGTTTAGCGAAAGTAAGTAAAGTAAACAGATTTGTTTTTGCTCTTAAAAAAATGCGTCTTGTTGCATCACGGGAGGCTGCTCTTCTGGTTTATCATGCCTATCTATGCTCTGCCCTTAGATATGGAAATTCTGTGGGAAATTCTACCGATATTAAGAAAGTTTTTGTAACCCAAAAACGGTGTAGGTATAAGAGCTATATGGGGTCTGAAACCAACTGATTCATGTAAACCTGCCTTTAGAAAGAATTAGATCCTCACACTTCCATGTTTATACATTTTAGAGGCATGTAAGTTTGTACGGAACTATATGGAACTGTTTATAATAAGGAATAATGATTATAAGCGAACTATTACGCAAGAACCTTTAAATTTACCAGTAGCCAAACTAAATTTATTTAAAAGGAATTCTTATTATATGTTAACTAAAATTTTCAATACTGTACCGAAATCTATAATAAATTCATATTATTTTTTAGTATATTTTATATAATATTAAATTTTATTTAAATAATATTTTATACTAAACTTAAGACATGGTTATATTAGGAATGTTATTATTCTATAAATTATTTTTTTGACATTAATAAATGAATATTATAACTTTATTGACATAGTTACAAGGACAACAATTTACATAATTGAAATGCTTCATATTATGTACGCCAGAAATGGCTGAATGGCGGTATAAACCTACTTGAATATTAACTATTTATTCATCAAAAGCCATTTTATATCTCGCCATGATAGCTCACAAATTAAGTTCTTCCCCAGACAAACCAGAAACAATGGCGTATCATCATGTTTCTGATGGCTGGCATGATATTCTTCAGCAACGCGCTTTTCGTCTTCTTCATGTCTGCTGATACACAACCGTGGAATGACATCGTCGGTAAGTTTATAAAGGTGATTGACAAGGTTTAGACCAAATGCTGTCCAGAAATGAAAGTAGCTCTAACTTGCTCCTTACGTTACTTTCCATCAGAAAACATATTATTTTCGATTTTTTACTGAATGAACTAAATGACGATTAATACGACTGTTAATACTTTTAACTTTTAAATTTAAACGCAAAAAAGAAGTGTTATAAGTTTGACCACTATGTGTGTCAGTGTGTATGTATACTGTGTGTCTGTGTGTGTGTATGTCTGTGTGTCTGTCTTTGGCACCGTACCTCTTAAACGGGTAAATAGATTCGAATGCGGTTTTTTATCTGAAATACATACATTGGTCGATGTTTAAAGTGCATTGACGTCAAAAGCGTGACAATATTTTAAGTATTTTATATTTTTGACCAGACAATTTAGTCTGATCTGTAAATGAGCCAGGTATTTTCAAAATGGTATTTCAATATTAGAGTAACTATACAATTAGTTTTTTTTTACAGAAGAAGAAAACGTGGAAACGGAAATGACTGAAAAACGATAGTAAACAGTAGGTAAAACAAGACGAAGTACGGCGATGGCTCAGTGACCTAAAGAAGATTTTGGTCTACCTATAGCTTGACGCCAAACTTAACTGCCGTTGCGCAATATTCTGTTTATGGTACCAAAAATCCGTCCCATATTGCTTGACAACATCATAAACAGAACCTCTGCGGTTAGCGTTTATGAGTCAGTCAGTTCGTTATTCTCATCAAGACTTAGTCTGTATTGTCCAAAGCTTTAAAATATAGTATTGATTTCTTAACGTATTTTTTTTTCTTTCCTGATTTTTTCCAATAGAATACGAGTATAGCTCGACATGTTTCAGGCTATTTCGTAGACCTTCCTCTCAGGAGCACGCTGCGCTGCTGGGGCTGTGTGTGTGAGCACTCAGTGTGCGTGTTGCGGCAGCCGCCAAGTCGCGTGCTCCTGAGAGGAAGGGCTACGAAATAGCCCGAAACATGTCGAGCTAAACTCGGTTTAAGACGTGAGTTATCCGTTATAATATCATTTAATATGAGTGAGTCTCACGGTAGTTTCATGTTCAAAGAATACGAGTAGTTAGTTTGCCGGCAAATTCGTCTTTAAATGGCAGCAGGGCCTAAGGGGTCCCACCAGCTTCATAGAAGACTTTTAGAAGGGACTGTTAGGTTCTAGAGTAGCAACCACGAACTGGAAAGGGAAGTATTGATGGCCCTATAATAGTACATTGTGTCTTAAGGGCGGTAAACAAGGAATTACGAACGAGAGTATTAGAAGCCCGAAGTCGAAGACGCCAGCCTCCGCGCCAAGCACATTAAGGTCGAGGGTTTTATTTGGGGGGTTGCAACCAAGGTAGCCTGCATGTTTCGAGCAAGTGTGATGAAAAAGATAAAAGTGGTCTATTTAGTTATGTAATGATTACGAAAAGGAAAATGGCTCAGCATGAAATCGAGAGATTCGAGGTGAAGTTTTATGGCCGATAATGACGATGCTGTAATGATGACGGCTTTTATATTAGGGTAGTTTGAGATTGTTGTTATATTATTAACCAAAACTGTCACCTTTCTTTTTAAAAACACGACGTTTAAAAAATGGAGCCTGGTATAACCTTTTTTTTCTGGTATAATCGGATTTTGAAGCCTTAACCTAGACCCGTAATTTTTTAAATTATTTGAAGGCTCCGTACATTTTAAGATATTAATGAATAATGAAGTATCTGGATTACTTTACACCCTTGTCTAGGCCACTATAGTGCTTTCACCAGGCGCACGTTATCAGAAGTAAAAAAAAAAAAAAAAAAAACTCCGAAGAACTAAAAATATGCAATGTGAAGTGGTAATAGGCCATCTCGCTCGACGCCGTCGGGAGTGAGAAGTCCTCGAGTAGCGACCAGGAGCCGGAAGATGAAGCTTTGACAGTCCTCCTACTAGGTAGACTGCAAGTGACGAATTGTTTTTCACTGTGGTGTTCTAAGGGGGAAGCCTTTATTCAACAGTGAAGTCTTCCAGCTGATGATGATGATAATGTTAGAAAAATATAAATGAAACGGATACAAAATTCAGATCTATAGTCAAGAAAGACATTAATATCTAAGGCATATAATAAAGTTAATGATATATCATGGACAGGGATATTTGGAAAATAATTCCGATCCGCATTAGTGACCCCTTCAAATAGCGAACCTACTGTGTTAAATATAAAGTTGTGTTAAATACTTGTGATGTATACATGTCATTTAATAATATTGTAAATATGTTTAAAAAAATATACTTCGTTGAGTTTGTTGCCGGATTCTTCTCAACAGAGATTTTTCAAACCGGTGGTAGATTTTTTTTGACATTCATAAATGCTTGTTATAGTCTAAATTGAATAAAGATATTTTGACTTTGACTTTGAAAAGGTGAAACTCAAAAAACAGCCTGTTAAAGTGCATCAGCGACGGCGTGCTCACAATATGGTAACAAGAACTTTTGTGTCAAAATGCAGTAAAATACGTTTCATTTCTATAATTAGCTATCTAATGATCTCATTCATTCAGACTTCTGAATGACATAATTGTTCAATCAAACTGCCGTTCAACTCAGGTCACAGGGAGATACTTTTTGTCTAACTGTGATAATAAAATTTATAAAAATATATCTACAAAAAAAAAACAATACCCCCCCCCCCCCCCAAGACCCCTTGTCCTTTCTTAAAGGGCCAGGAACGTATCCGCATCTCAATTTATTTTATGGGTGTACATGGGCAGCGATGATTGCTTTCATATTTATAGTATCCTATTTACTTAATATATATTCTTGTGTCTTGTGTAGTGGTGTCTATTGTTGTGTTGAGAATAAATGTATTTCTTCCTTTCCTTCTTTCATCCAAAAAACACACTGTTGTATATGATTTTACCGGAAATATCGATGAATACAGGTATGATGATACTATACATATACATTATCAAGCTAATGTACCTTTGAATAAAAAAACTTAAGACCGTTTGATTTGACTTATTCAATTACTAGCCGATATTCTGGATTAATTTTATAATAGCTTGTGTAATAATGTTGTTCTTAAAGATGACGTAATAATGCAGTAAGAACACTCTTTATCTACTCCTAAAGTAGAGGTTATACTGCATCAGCTAAACAGTAAGCATTTGTTTTGAGCTCGCAACTATTAACTTAATCCACACGGTAGACTAGGTCTTCAATTTTATATTTTGTAGATGTATGATAAAATTGAGGTAGCGTATCATTCTAAAACAATAAATTATCTGTGATCATTGTTAGTTAAGCTCTGAAGAGTTGCTTGATGGTTGTGAGGCAGACGAAATGGTGGAGTTTGAAAAAAACAAGTGACTATCAGAAATTTTCCTTTGTTATCTCGTGTACATGTCATAAAAGGAACCTCTGTGCAAAATTTCAGCTTCTATGTTCAAGGGTTTGGGCTGGACGTTGATGAGTCAGTGAATGAATGAATGAGTGTACAGACTTGTATTTTTGTATATATATATATATATAAAAGTAAATTTATTTTTTATGCAAAATTTCAGCAATATATGTTCAAAGAATTCTAAGTCAATAAGCAAAATTATAATTAATGTACAATTAATATATATATATATATATATAATATATATAATATAAATATTTTACTTTTTATATATTTACTCACAAATGTGATAAAAAACACACAGAGACACCGCCCGTAATAATGTTTCAGTATTTCGAGTTCAGAACCTCAAAAATGTTCATGTTTCAACAAAATGAGTTAAATGTTTACAGAAAATTATTTTGTTTTTAAGAACATCTGTTTCATTAAAAATAACTCATGTAACCTTAACAACCCTTGTTCCAGGTGAACTACATAGACGTGTCTCCCAACTACAGCGGCCCCCTAATGGCCGTCGGGAACACGGGAGCTGGGAGTGCTCACGCAACCGTTTTTAATCTCCAACATAATTACCGAAGTTGTACGTACATAATCGGAAACAAAATTTCCATTCGGTTTAATTTCCAAATGCTTCTTTTCCTACTATGGTTTTCTACTGAAGCTAATTTTCACAATCGCATTTTTTCTAATTTTAATCGACGACACTGCAACAGTGTCGACAGAGCACAGCTGAAGCGGAGCTCCTACTTCTGTGTGCTTTTGGCCCTTCGGGACGATGTAAACTTTACATAACTGAAGTAGGTACCTATGTTTGCATGTCAAATAAAATTGGGAAAACCCTGATTTTTTTTAATTTTCAAAATTAAGTAAATAATCATATTGGGAAAAAATACAAATGGAAATTTTGCTACTAGGAAATATCGAATCTATATTGAAAATACAAACTAAGACATGGATGCACAGAAAAACCAGAAAAAGAGACCAGCGCTGGGAATCGAACCCAGGTCTTGCCAGCCGTGTGCTATAACCCCTACACCACCGTATAAACAACTGATGTAACCGCTTCTCAAGTAAGTAAGCTTACGCTTATTTCGATTTTGCCTATTTCAACGAGTACGGTTGCAGCGTTGACGAAATTCTGTTCAGGAACCACCACACTATGTTGACAAGAACGTTGTCATGAAGGTTCACTACTGATTGTCAAGCGAGGACCACGACCATTCTGTCAAGAGTATAATGAACTAAGTACCTCGCACAATGGTCATGACCACGTCCAGTGGTCGCAACGGCCAGATTAACCAGAGAAGCGGCCAGTTGGCCGTTGCGGCCACGTACGCGACGCTTATTGTTAAGCCCAATTAAGACTTCCAAGAACAATCGTGCAAGTTGCATTACATTGCGGCGCTCGATTGACCATTTCGAACTAGTTCACTTGACGTCCGCGCAATATAATGTTATACAAACAAATACAAATCTATTTATTCAAATTAGATGTAGCAATGGTCAAAAAATACATTCGTTTTGAATTGATGTTCAGTTTTTTTAAGCGTCGCAGAGCTATGAAACCTATTCCCATTCGACGCAGAAAAAATCGCTGATTCCGAATATGAAATATTTTTTTTTGACCAGGTGGCGGTTACTATGTTTCCGCTTTTTGCCATCGATATATTGATAGTCTTTTATATTTCCTTGTTCTTTATTCGCCGCTAACAAGATTTATTCTTGCACGTGACTGCATCTCAGAGAATCGAGCTATTCCCTCAACAAACGAAACCGCGAATTTATGTTGTGTTTTTTTATCTTTATTTGTCTCTTCGATTGCTTCTATAACTATTATTGCTTCTCCTTATTATACTCGTACTGGAAAAAATACTAGCACTATAATTACTATAAGTTAGGTTAGGTTAAATTAAATACTATATGGGTTACTTTATTATAAAACTCCCATTATCTTTCAGAAAAAGTTGAACTTGAAGCTGCAAAAGAGAGGACATGAGAAAAGAATATCAAGAAGCGCCTTTATAAAATAAAATTTGAATTTTGATATAGTTGTAAGTATTGAAATTAAATTTTTCTTTCTGTTTATGCTTTATTGAACTACTAGCTGTTGCCCGCGACTCCGTCCGCATAGTATTCGATTATCGCTACCCCACGGGAACTGTGCCATTGTCCGGGATAAAAAGTATCCTATGTCGTTCCCCGGGACTCAAACTACCTATACAGGTAATACCGAATTTCATCTAAATTAGTTCAGCGGTTTAGACGTGATTGAGTAACAAACAAACAAACAGACTTTAAAACATTCATATCCTTATCCTTTTTTGGTATCATGTCGTGTCACCAAGTAACATAGTTTTAGTGCTAGTTTTAGTCTTAGTTTTAGGTGGTACTTATGGAGCCAAAATAAATCTTTCTTTCTTTCTTTCTTTCTTTCTTTCATATTTATAATATTATAGTGGGAAAAGTGGGATTAGTAGGATTATACACTAATATTATTGAATTATGCGTTAAAGAAAAAAGTTACGATAGCTACGTCTATGCAACAAATAATTATGTGTTCATGCAGCTCTTTAAATCTAACATCTGATAGCATGGTCAACAGTTGTGGTGCTCTGGTGCTGACCGCTAGTTGAGTTTTGATTGCGAGATATTGTGCGATAATTATAGAAGACTATCTTTTACCCGCGGCTTCGCACGCATAAATCATTACATTATAGCAGTTGAATTCTCGTGGAAATCCCTTAAAATTACATCGGGGTTTTCATTGACGTTAAATTAAAAGAGCCATTCCAAATTTCATGACTCTAAGTCCAGCGGTTGTTATTTCGAGATTTTATCTCTATCCCGTGAGAACATCGGGATAAAAGTCTATGTGTTAGCCTAGTTGACATAAGAGAATGTATCGGGATCCTATGTTTGCTTTCTTCATTCAATTACTTTATGGGAACTCTGTTTGATTTCTTTGTCTTCAATTTCATGTTTATACATGACTGTTTGTTTCTCAATAAATAAATAAAAAAAATCCAGACGTCCAGCTACCTACGTACCAAATTTAATGTCTCTAAGCCCAGCGGTATCCCTATCCCGTGAGAATATCGGGATATAAAGTATTCGATGTTTTAATCCAGGTTATAAACTATTTTTTCCCCAAATTTCATCTAAATCCGTCCAGCCGTTTCAGCGTAAAGAAGTAACAAACATACTCACTCACTCACAAACTCACTCACTCACAAACTTTCACATTTATAATATTAGTAGGATTAATCCAGGTTATAAACTATTTTTTTCCCAAATTTCATCTAAATCCGTCCAGCCGTTTCAGCGTGAAGAAGTAACAAACATAGTCACTCACTCACAAACTCACTCACTCACTCACAAACTTTCCGATTATAATATTAGTAGGATGACAGACGGTTAGGTAATGAGTAACATGGATCTGAGGCCGTATTGTCACGCGCGAACGCTTGCTATCGCATTCATTATTTCTTCCTGTCTGTGTAAGATGGTGACAGAAAGAGACGGTGAAAGCGATGGCAAGAGCCCGCACGTTAGACGAGAATGCCTCTGTTAGCGAGCACTGTAGGGCGAACGATGACCGAGGTGCAAAAGTGTGATGGAAGATGAGATGCCAGTGCTCTAAGTAGACTTTGGTTAAGAAGATGCAAGATCAGTTAATGTAAGTTCATCATCATCATCATCATCATCAGCCCGAAGACGTCCACTGCTGGACAAAGGCCTCCCCCTTAGAACGCCACAATGAACGACAACTTGCCACTTGCATCCACCGGTTTCCCGCTACTCTCACGGTGTCAGTGTAGTGAATGTAAGTTACTTTTACTGTATTAAGTCCATAAGTTTACGTCGGTTAGGCTCTAGCTGTTAAGGTACAAACTGTAATTTAAAATAAAGAAATAAATAATAATATGTATAAATCAATCATTTTACAATGAAAGTGGAATTGCATAAACTTTATCAGAAATTCCATACTTATCTATCTTGTAACATAAGTTGTCATTTGGACATATAGTTTTAGAAAATAAAGTTAGGTACCTCATGAAACTTAATGAATTAAATCAAAGGTTTATTGAGTTGAGAATGTAGGTCTTTATTCTAGTTAAATTCCGATTGCGACAGGTTTGATGCAACAGCATTATCTTATGCTAAATAATGCAAATAATATACGACAACCTTTCTAACACGACAACACGTGTAAAACAGAAGCTGTTTCATTTGTTTTGTTTGTTCTGACAAAGACAGTGAAGATAACTTATCATCATGTAATTAAAACATTTATAATGAACGCAGTCTTAGTGTTCTCTTAGACACTAAGGCTAATGTAACGTCTGCAAAATGGATAAAAATGATTGGCCAAGTGAATACAAGAAGGTTCCGACTGAAGAATTTGACGATGGTGAGTTATCTAATAAAACAGCTGATAATTATGAGAGAGCAATGTCAATGAAAAATTTCGAATGAACTAACAAAATCATTAAGTAAAACAATTTCAAAAATAGCTTTGATTTTGTTTTCATTAGCTTCTGGAATAAGAGAAACCAACTTAAAGATATTTCTGATTATAGATGGTAAAATTTTCCGAAATAGTTTTTTAAAAGAAAAACTCATTTTTTTTAGATAAACCAAAAGTGTCTATACCGAGCAGTTATGGATATGGAATGCGTCATGTGCAAAGCTGTCTATTATTCTTATGTGTCACCGTTGCTTATATGGCTAGAGCTCACTTAGGAGTCTCAGTTGTAGCTATGACAAGACCAAATGACAAACATAATACAACTAACATTATTGATAATAACGAAACAGCTATTGTTAATGTTAAGGAAACTGGCATGGAATTAAATGCCACTGGAGAAATAATTTTTAAGAATGAATCAATGGATGTTGATGAAACTTCATTTCATAACTTCATTATTAGTCATGGTGAACGGATCTCTGAATATAATAATACTTTGGAAGATATTGTGATTGGCAATGGAACTGATACTTTGTGGAACGTTTATAGGGTAAGTCAGTACACAAAACTGTTTTAATACTTTATGATGCTTTACTACTAAAAGTTGATAAAATATATAATAAATACTATCATAATTGTTACTTTATCACTATGTTGAAATTATCATCTTTGATATTAAATACTTGCCAGTGATCGACCACAATCACGAGAGTGCCTTGTGCCACAAAAATTACAAGTGCATAAAATATCAACATATTTGTGAATCATCTTATACTAAAAAGACAATTAATTGTCTAGAATTGTAGCACCTGTAACGTTTGTGTCATACAAGGAAATTCATAACGTCTCGTTTCTAAAATATACACATAATACGAGAAATTAAGAGTATTGTTCCTATCACCGTGTATTGTATTGTTGTCATGGTCGCTTACAATGGGAATCATAAGAAAGCTCAAGTCACTCAAAGAACGATGAAGCGAGCTATATAATTGGCATTTTTCTGTGTGATCGAATCAGAAATCAGAAGATAGGTATACAAGATAACCATAACCATTGACATACCTCTAAGAGTTGGCAGACTTCAGGGCACATTGCTTATAAAAACAACGGCCAATGCGCTATAAGGCTTGACAGTGGCGACTACAAACTGAAGACGAAGCCTGAGGAAGCCTCTAATGATAGACCAACGACATTGTAAAGGTGGCAGAAATCAATTGGATGCGACCAACACCGATTTTTGTGGAACTTTTTGAGGGAGGCCTTTGTTTAGCAGTGGACGCGCGTCTTTTGGCTGATTTATGATGATGATAATGATGAAAGTTTTTTTTGCAAAATAAATTTATTACAGAAGCTCAAAAGACCATTGAAATGCTTTCAATATTGTCAGCAGACTTACGAATGGAAGAAAGCAACACAGGAGATGATTCTTAGCTCGAATTTTGACTGGGCTATTCACTGGCAATGTTTCCTATGGGTTTGGTAGTCCAGCGTCTTGGAGGGAAAATACCTATTCAAATAGGTTTGCTGGTGAATGGAATAATAAGTATAGTGACGCCGACAGTAGCAGTTTGGGTAAGTTGTACCTTTAAAGTTAATTCTAATGAAAAAACCTTTGAACCACACGGCAGCATATTTTACAGACGCAGTACATAAACAACACGTATAAAAATAATAGCAAAAGTGATAAAGAGGTAGTTATAGTTTATCTTAATTAGATAACTCAACGGCTATGTTTTAAAATATGAAATACAAGAAGTGGCTATTTGTCAAACAACGTTAACCATCATGTAATTTTATAAAATTCCATGAGATTTCTAATTAATATTTTAAATCCCAATGTGAATAATAATGTTTATTTGATACGCTTTCACGCTTAAAATATTTATTTATTGCAAACATTTAGAAAATGTGTTAAGTCCAAAACTTGTGTTTTGTGTGAAAATAGTTTAAGACTCTAGAAAGGACATAGGATAGTTTATGATCCGAAAAATTGTATAGTTCTTTTAAAATTCTTCGCAGACATAGTCGCAGGTTACAGCTAACATAGGATAATTTTGGAATTTCAATTCATCAGATCAACAGCTACATAATTTCACACAAACAAAGTTGCAGTTAAAGCAGTTAAACCGATATTTTTTTCAGGGCGGTTGGAAAGCGGTGTGTGCTTGTCGCGTTCTGCAGGGCGTAAGTCAGTCTGGATTGTACCCTAGTGTACACACTATATTGGCCAAATGGGTACCAATAAATGAAAGAGCAACTTTAGTCGGCTACGTGTATACAGGTATTACTTTCGTTCATTAAATAACTTAAAAGATTACGTGCTCTGTCTGACTTAGACTCTCGAAGTCAAAAGTGAAAGTCAAAATATCTTTATTCAATTTAGGCTATAACAAGCACTTATGAATGTCAAAAAAAATCTACCAACGGTTCGGAAAAACCTCTGTTGAGAAGAATCCAGCAAGAAACTCAACTCTGTCTGCCATAGGAATGTTTCTTGAACACCTTACAGGTACAAATACATTGGTAATGATATAGAGATACTCAATGTTGATTATTATATTCATCCTAATCTAAACTAAATTCACACTAAATTTAAACTTAATGTTTTTGGGCAGCCATTAATGAAAACCTAAAACAAATCCTTCTCCTAAGTACATATTTCTTTTCTTCTTCAGGTACAACTCTAGGAACAGTAATTGCCTTCCAACTCAGTGGGCTGCTGGCTTCGAGTGCGGCTGGCTGGCCGTCCACCTTCTGGGTTGTGGGCGTAACTTGCTTAGTTGCGTTTGCAATGGTGACACTATTTTCTGCAGCAACTCCCAGTGATCATAAAACGATAAGCGAGGAAGAAAAGAAGTACATAATGGGAGCTGCTGGAAGCTCCAAAACTGTAAGGATTTTTAAATTTTACGAGTAATAGGAGATTGCACGGTATCCAAAGAATCCAAATATTTGGCATCAGTCAGACTCGTGTTGATGTTCTGCTGGGCTACTACGAAACTTGAAACTCGAAGTTCGTGTCGTGCTCTCCCTTTCGCTCTCGTATTAAATAGTATAAGTGTCAGAGGGACCGCACGACACGAACTTCGAGTTTGTAGTTTCGTAGTAGCCCTGCTGCTACATGTTTAGTTTTATTATTTTTCAATTAAACATTTTATTTTATGTTTCTGTTTGTGCTTAGCTTTTAAATAAGAATCCAATAAAATGTTTACAGCGTTGCGTCCGCGTTGCGAAAACAACATTTATTCACTAGCAGCTCATAATAATAATAATTATATTTTTTGTTCAACTGTTTATCTTATCCTTAACCAGAGCCCATTTACTACCTGTTTATGTGCCCTTGACATGTTGTGTTAATTATCTTTAATTGTTTTTGCACTTACTTCTTGCTTACGTACATGTGTTTTAGTCTTTGCTAATAAATAACTGGATTTATTATTAATTAGGTATATAGGTACTTGTATTTTCTATATGTATGATAATTATATATTCTATGAGAGCTGCATACAGTGTGGCTTTCTTAAAATATAGAGTAAATTAGTATACATAAACAAAGCCTAAAGCTACTTTCTTTTCCCGGGATATACATTATCTTCGTACGAAATTTTATTGAAATCGGTGCTATCGTTATTGCATAATTCTGCAACAAATTATCTAAACATCTTCACTAATATATTTTAATTTATGATCAGAAACCGGACAAATGGGCGTCATTACTCATAATAATATGTACATGACTCCAAAGATTAATTGATTAATTAATAAATAGATTGATTTCAATGGGATAGTGAAAGAAAGGAGTTTTCTTGTCAAACCTTCTTTGATTTCCTTCTTTAAAAAAAAACTATGTATTTTTGTCAATGACTTGACTATGGTGACATTCATTGCAATAAAATTAATGTTAAATTAATTCAATTTACTTTGTGGTTCTTTCATAAGGTACGAGTATATAATTATCACCAAGCAAATCATACCATACCTAATGTAAATAAAACAATGGCAAATCTTTTACTTTCGCCTATTGAATATCGTTTGCTCCATTAACTTCAGTGGATTGTGAATGGAGTAATAAATTTACCACGGAAAATTTAGAAAAAATACTTTTTATTTACTTGAATAAATCTACACAATAAGAAGGTCTGTGTAATTTATTTATAACTGTCTTGCAAAGTATACTAACTAAATTAACAAGTAAGAAATCAATTAATTTATCTTTGGAGTCATGTCCATATTATTGCGATTATTGGCACCCATTCGTCCGAATATTATTTATTACATTAGGATGTCCTATTCTAATAATATCTTACCGTTTTCAGAGGGCTAAAACTCCGTGGAAGCAAATTTTCAGTTCTAAGCATGTGTGGGCCACGTTAGTGACACATTTCTTCTGCGGTACCTGTTTTGTGTTCCTCTTCACGCAGATCCCTACTTACATGCATTACATCTTAGGGTTCAACATCAAAAGCGTAAGCATTGTTTTATTTTAAAATAAGATCATACCATCCATCCATCCCAGCCTATTTACCCACTGCTGTGCACAGGCCTCCTCTCAGAATGAGCGGACTTGGGACGTAGTTTCCACGCGGGCCTAGTGCCGATTGGGAACTTCACACATACAATTGAATTACTTCACAGGTGTGTGCAGGTCTCCTCACGATGTTTTCTTCGTAATTTCGCACATGAATTTCGAGAAACTCAGAGGTGGGGGCCGGGGTTTGAACCCACGAACCTCTGCTTGAGAGGCGATAGGTCAAACCGCTAGGACACCACGGCTTTTTTTTTATTTATTTAAATTTAAAACTAAGATCAAGTAATCGATAAAATAATTCATTCACTAAGGCACTAACTTATGTCTAAGAATTCGAGCTAAAGTAATTTTATTGTAAAGAGAAACTCTAGGCAAGACTTCAAATTTCTAAATTTAGGTTTTGTGAATTGTAAGACTTTGTGCAAGGTTCGTCCGCTTCAGTCTACTCGTGACCACGGCCACTGTAATGTGGTTGAAACGTCGAGGTAAACATTACTCGTGTGTTTACCGTAATAAGTCCCGTTTATGATATTTTAATTATAAGACTCGTCCAGCCCATATCATTTGCTGATCTTTCTACTAAGCAGCAAAACAAGCGTTGCTGTGTTTAGAGAGTAAGACAGCTTCTCAAATTATCTGCATAGAAAGAAGGTGGTAGGACATTGTGCAAGGCCCGCCCGGATTGCTACCACCATCTTGCTCGCTAATCCTGCCGTGAAGCAGCAGTGCTTGCACTGTTGTGTTTCGGCGTGGAGAGTAAGACAGCCGGTGAAATTACTGGCACTTGAGGTATGATGTTTATGGGTGGTGGTGATCTCTTACCATCAGGAGACCCACTTGCTCGTTTGTCATCCAGTCGAATAAAAAAAAAAGGTATTCTGTCTCAGTCTTCTAGGCTAACTTATCTACAATCGTCTGGTGTCCATGCGATAAAGAAAAATCAACTGTTTGAGGTGGGTATTAGTGATTTAGTCAGGTTGTTAGTACTTCTTTAAAAAAATATTGCTGGTGATGACGTTGGATAGCAAAACAGAAAATAGCCGTAGCAGTAATTTTGTTTTTCAATTACTTGTACTGAATAACAATCGATTTTAAATTCTGTTTTTAGAGTGGATTCTTGTCGTCTTTGCCGTATATTGGAAGCTTCTTCTTCTGCATCGCTTACGGTGTGTTGTCTGACTACTGTGTCAACAGAGGCTACGTCACCTTGAAAACTACTAGAATCGTCTGCAATACACTAGGTTAGTTAGATTATCATCTGTGTTGACGATTTTAATTAATACTCTTTGCTAATTTTAACTTAAATATTAGGAGCATTGCTACACTAAGTCAGTATAATATTGTATTGGTGTTTTGTATTTAAACATAGTTGTGAGATAAAAATACACAGCAATATTACTACAGGGATTACTTTCATCACGCCTATTTTTTTTTTAATTAGTAATAGCTTGCACCCGCGATTTCGTGTGTATCATTCAGTTTTGCATAAATCCTTTAATTCCAAAAGTTTTCTAATCCTCAAGATTTTCCAATTCACAAAAAAAAAAGTGACAAATTTCATCTTTAATGCTAGTGATTACATTTTGGTATTATAAATGGATCCACTGTGAATATTGGATTAAAGTAGCCTATGTATTATTTCAGTCGTTCATCAATTTACATACCACACTGAAGGAGGTACAATCACACCTGTAAACGTTGGACTTTGTTATAATCACAGGTCAAGCAGCGCCGGCGGTTTGTCTTATAGCGGTATCATACACTGACAACATCACGCTCGCTGTTATTTTGATCGTAGCAGCAGTATCACTGTACGCTGGTGTACACTCGGGATGGATGGTAAGGAATATTAAATTTGATACTTTGACTGGAATGATTAAAATTTCAACAATTAAAATGTTGGCTTGCGATTCGCACAGTGACAAACATACGAGCTTATTTGTCACTCCTTTCGTGTTATCTCCTTTCAGGTGAACTACATAGACATGTCTCCAAACTTCAGTGGATCTCTAATGGCAGTTGGTAACACGGGATGCGGGGCTGGCGTTCTTCTATTGCCTGTCCTGGTGTCCAATATTGTAACTGAATTGGTAAGTATGACAAAATTTTAATTGTAAAAGTGCGAGCACGCTGGTTATAATTGAATACCTAGTACGTACAAGATGGAGCGGCGACCTGGTTAAGATCGCGGGATCGCGTTGGATGCGGAAAGCACAAGACCGGTCTGAGTGGAGAGCCTTGGGGGACGCCTATGTCCAGCAGTGGACGTCTTTCGGCTGACATGATGATGATGACCTAGTACGTATTTATTTTGTCTGTGTGTTGCATTTCTGATTTAGACATACGAGTATCTACAGCATAGAGATGCCACATATTACAAGGCGTTCATCAAATAACTTAAAATTGGAAAGTATGGGTACTTTCCGATTTTAGGTTATTTAATTAACCTATTTAGTCACAATCGAGACAGCAGTGACTAAGGGCCTAACCTAATCTAACCTAACTGAACCTTCGGTTTCGGTAAAAAGCATGTTTCGGTAGGATACTATCTTTTGTGTGTGGAATAAAACTTAACCTAGTCTAATGTGCTATGTCGTACATACTAGAATTACGAACATCGACTCATTAAAGCCAGTCTTCGACTTCGGGCTTCTAATAGACTCTCGTTCGTAATTCCTTATTTACCGCCCTTAAGATACAATGTACTATTACAGACTAATCGATCTCAGTGGCGCATCGTCATGATTGTTATGGCTGGCAGTATATTCTTCAGCAACCTCTTCTATATCTGCTTTATGTCTACTGACAAACAAGTTTGGGATGAAATTATTGGTGAGTGTGGTTTTACTAACATCTTACCAATATTAGAAATGTGAAAGTTTGTATGTTTGCATTTATTATATTGATGGGATTTCTAATGAAATGGCATTATGTATGAGTCGTGACGTGTACTTTTAAAAAAACAAGTACCGCGGTAAAGTATAAGAACATACATTTTAAAACTGTGCCCAAGCATTTAATTTAATATTTTAACAATTTAACTTTATTTCCTCGCATTATTGAGAAAAGCATCACGCGAAAATGACAATTCGTGGATTCGTATTTATTGACGGACTCGGCTCGCTTCGTCCGTCAAACTCTACTCATCCACGAATTGCTTTTTCCCGGCTTCAGCAATAATGTACTATAGTATCTTTACCGATTTCAGATGACGAAGATACGGAAAACGAAGCCAAACCTGTGAAAACATAAAATGAAAAAAATCTTGCATTTTGCAGTCAATAAATATTTATAAATTAATAAGCTACCATTATTACCACCTGTTTATCCTTACTATTATAAAGGGGAAAGTGAGTTTGTTTGTTTGTTTGTTACGCTTTCACGCTGTAACTACCACACCGATTCCTATGAAATTTTGCATACGTCATATTAGAGGTCCAGAATAAATAATAGGATATTTTTTATCCCGAAAAAAATTGCCATTCCCAAGGGATGACCAAAAGTTTGTTTTTGTATTCTAACCGCGGAGCTGACTGAGCTGACTTAATAATGTGTTAAAAAGCATGCTTGCTTGCTTGCTGCACCATTTCTTGCATAATCACATGCTTGCTTACACGATTGCTTCCACGCTTGCTTGCATGATTTAATGCATGCTTGCTTGCATGCTTGAATGCAGGCTTGAATGCATGCTTACTACTAGCACTATTTCTTGCAAAATTTCATGCTTGCTTTGCTTGCATGCTTGAATGAATGCTCGAATGCATGCTTGCTTGCACTATTCCTTGCATAATTACTTACATGCTCACTTACATGCTCACTTGCATGACTTCTTGCATGCCTGCTTGCATATTTGTTTGCCTGCTTGCATGCCTGCTTGCATGTTTGTTTGCTTGCTTGCATGCATGCTTGAATGCATGTTTGCTTGCATGCTCGAATGCATGCTTACTACTAGCACTATTTCTTGCAAAATTACATGCTTGCTTGCATGCTTGAATGCAGCTTTGAATGCATGCTTGCTTGCATGCTTGCTTGCATGCTTGCTTGCATGCTTGCTTGCATGCTTGCTTGCATGCTTGCTTGCATGCTTGCTTGCATGCTTGCTTGCATGCTTGCTTGCATGCTTGCTTGCATGCTTGAATGCATGTTTGCTTGCATGCTCGAATGCATGCTTACTACTAGCACTATTTCTTGCAAAATTACATGCTTGCTTGCATGCTTGAATGCAGCTTTGAATGTATGCTTGCTTGCATGCTCGAATTCATGCTTGCTTGCACTATTCCTTGCATAATTACATGCTTCCTTACATGCTTGCTTGCATGCTGACTTGCATGCTTACTTGCACGCTTGCTTGCATGCTTGCTGCATGCTTTAATGCATGTTTGCTTGCATGCTCGAATGCATGATTGCTTGCACTATTCCTTGCATAATTACATGCGTCCTTACATGCTTGCTTGCATGCTGACTTGCATGCTTACTTGCATGCTTGAATGCATGTTTGCTTGCATGCTCGAATGCATGCTTGCTTGCACTATTCCTTACATACTTGCATGCTTGCTTGCATGCTAGAATGCAGCTTTGAATGCATGCTTGCTTGCATGCTCGAATGCATGCTTGCTTGCACTATTCCTTGCATAATTACATGCTTCCTTACATGCTCACTTGCATGCTTGCTTGCATGCTAGAATGCAGCTTTGAATGCATGTTTGCTTACATGCTTGCTTGCATGCTTGCTTGCATGCTTGCTTACATGCTCACTTGCATGCTTGCTGGCTTGCTTGCTTGATTGCTTGCTTCTTTGATATGTTAATGGTTAACGCGAGCGAAGCCGCGGGTAAAAGCTAGTTTGTAATATTTCTAACATCAATACTGACGTCACCAACAATAAGATTTTTAAATTGTAACGAAAATTCATTAGAAATTTCATCATTTAAAAATCTTGTCCTCTATGATCTGATAACTACTTAGTTAGGCTGCGTTAAAATTCGCCAATAGAGTTGCATCAAATTTCTGCGAAGCGAGATTAAAATTCACCAATAGAGTTGCATCAAATTTCTGCTCCTTTTTGGACGACAGAGTTGGAAAAGTGCTGACGTAGCGTCACCGTTGCAGCCTCACAGCCGCAGCATCATTATCGCGGCGTCACAGTCGCAATCATCACTGACGCGACATTACGCTTGACATAGACATAGACTTGTCATAGACGCGGAGTCAAAGCTACAGCATCACAGTCGCAGCGTCATTGTCGCATGCGTCACTGACGCGGTGTCACAGTCGCAGCGTCATCGTCAAAAGCGTCACTGACGTGGCATCATTGTCGCAGCCATAATGTCACTGTCGCAGCGTATTAATTTGTCGCAGGAATTACTGTCGCGGTGTCACTGACGCGGCGTAACAGGCACATGCTTCATAGTCAAAGCGTCATTGTGGCAGGTGCCATGATCGCAGGTGTCAAAGTCGTAGCATATCTGACGTAGCGTCACTGTTGAAGCGTCATTGTCGCAACATCAATGTCGCAGGCGTCACTATCGTAGCATCATTGTCGCAGTGTCACTGTGGCAGGCGTCATTGATGTGGCGTCACTGTCGCGCCGTCACGGTCACAGGCATCTCTGACGCAGCATCATAGCAACATAGCAACAGCGTCATTGTCGCAGCGTCATTCTGACAGTTTTACGGTCCCAGGCGTCAGAGTCACAGCATCGCTGACACGGCGTCACAACCACAGTGTCATTGTCGCTGCGTCATTGTCGCAGCGTCACTGTCGCAGCGTCACTCAAAATGATTAAAAGTCGTCTGTACTTAAACAACTTAAACGAGTTGGTAAGTTATGTGGCATAAATATAGTCTTACCGGTACGAAACAGCAGGGTTACTACGAAACTCGAAACTCGAAGTTCGTGTGGTCCCTCTTTTAATACGAGATCGAGAGGAACGGTACGATACGAGTTTCGAGTTTCGTAGTAGCCCTGCTGTGCGTGCGGCGGGTTTGCTCTTTACAAGTTTTTCCCTCATCAGTCTGCTACAGTTTCTCTACGTTCGATGTTCAAAAGAACTATTCGATTCACTGGTTATATAAAAGAAATTCAATTTTGAAAATCCAGTCCGTACTGCCAGTGCATAATTCAATAGGCGGAAGAAATAAACCAATGAAAAGAACTTGATGAAAAGGTGCATTCGCTACAGAGAACTGTGATATTTCCCTTGGGGATAACTGCGTAGTTTTAATAAAGAGAGTATATGTGATTAGGGATGAGTTATACTTGCTAAATCGCGTACCAGGGCTTAAAAGTACGTCCACCTTTTCATACCAAGTGCAAAAACCAGGTGTCAAAATACTTTCAAAGTACTTTCTGTCCAACGCAACGAGACGAATACTTGCTTCCTTGCAAGTTTAAATAAAAACCTTGTTGGTATACAAATAAGATACAAAATATTCAAATAAAGACGTAAATTACTTTGAAAGTATTTTATTTCACTTATAACACAATCTGAACCTTATGTGTGTATGTAAATAAGATATAATTTAGCATTTTGGAATTTTGAGGTTACTTACTTTGAAGGGACAGTATACTTTAATGGAAAAATACTTTCAAGTGTTGCAAATATATCGGGTCGGTACCTGGTTGGTATACTTGCGAGGAAATACCTGGTATCAAAACCTGGTAACGTAAATACGCACCATCTCTATTTGTGATAATATGTATGGTTTTAATCAGTACTATGTATGTGATCTGTCATGTACAATGAGGCGAGACCCATTCGATTTATTTTGATATAATGTTAGACAGTAGTCTAAAAAAATTTGGTGAATTGTAATGTTTGACTGTTTATGAAGTTGTAATTATGTTTTATCTTGAACTAATAATTGATTTTAAAAAACATGGGCAAAGTGCAAGTTGAACTCTTGCACCGAGGGTTCCGTACAGATTTATAGGTATCTGTGAATACCTAGTGTTAGCAGAGCCCTGCTCCTAGAGAAATTTTAGACAGCGTGGGATTATTTTGGATCGGTTACTGACACAGAGAGACACAAAATTTAGATTCTTAGAATATAATTATTATTGATTATCCTACAGGACAGCTCTTAAAGGTAGACTTCCGACTAGAGCGGCTCTATCGCAACGGCCGCAGCGTCAGAGCCGCTGCGCCAGTGTCGCTGCGGCTCTGACGCAGATTAGCTTCCGAGCAGCGCGACTCCGGTGTCAGTTTGTTGTTATTCCATGCAAAATAATCTCAAAACCACGTGCGAATCAGCGATTGCGCGGCAGTGCTTGCGCAAACATGGCACGGCCGCTATCGCTCGGCGATACTGACGCGGCGCCACTGTCGCGGCGACAGTGACGCTGCGTTCGAACGTTAGTTCATACGTTTCCGTACTGCATAATACTATCGCTCTATCGCCGCGTTACTGTCGCTGCGTTAGTGACGCCGGAGCCGCTCTACTCGGAAGTCTACCTTAAAAAAGCTATAATATTATAACAATAAATAGCTCTTATAAGAGCTAGCAAAATTTAATTTTCTAGGACAACTAGAATTACCTACTCTATAGATTTTAATTCCCCTGAAAATTATAAAGGAAACACTTTATTTAATAATTATGTATATCTTTTGATTGTGTGGACGATGAGAAACGGAACCCAACAAATAACATTATAATAATAAATAAATAAATAGATATGAATTAGTAAATAAAAAAACGTGTACCATGTAAGCCGTTGGCAGGCAGACAGCAATTGATTGTTGAAAGATGAAGTGAAAGCTGCATTTGTCGGGAGTAGACCCGATTGTGTTCCTGCGGGATGTAGCCGCAATATGACATTGAACAGAGGAGGACAAATAATACTGGTCAAACTTTAAAACTATTTTATTAAATCAGATGGAGTTCCAAATCAATCCTACTAATTAAAATTTTATTGTTAAAAACAAACATAATAAAACATAATTAAACTATAGATAGAAAATTTGGCCTAAATCGCCGTCAATGGGTAAGGTGCCCAGAAGGCTGGCCGTATTTCCTCGTTGTATAGCGATACTTATACGCTGTGCGAAATAGTGGCCAGCCCTCTGGTCGCCCGAGGCCTCTATTAGGCGCGTCGACAAATCTTTATACAGCCGACGCGCACTTGGCCCCCAAGGCCCCAAGGTTTCAACACCAAATGCCGCAAACATGTAGCTGGTTCCCAGGGCGGCATATTTGCGGCGTTTGAGGCTTTCAGCCGAAGATGCCGCAGCGCCAGCGGTGACGCTGGTGCTTGGAACATGGGACGGTGCTAGGGTATCAACGCAAGTGGCATCCCAAACTAGCGGCCGACCCATGCTCCAAGGCACCAGCGATATTCCGTCAGGCCTCTTGCCGTCGTCCCTGGCCAGCCCGCTGGGCTCGAGGACTGCCGGAACTCTCGCACTGACAAGGGCCCGACGGATGATGTCGTTAATACTGGCGTGGCGGGAGATCCTACCAGCGCTCCGGACACATGAGAGGCCATGGTGACCCAGTATGTCCACCATGGCGCCGCATTGACAACGATGTGGCTGATTTATTGATGCCCAAACGTAAGTTAGCTGCCAGGCGGAAGGTGGTGTTGTCTAAAAAGTACCTATGTTTGGAGAAGGTAGCGCCTGCAGCCACAGACCCGATTCCCACTCCGCAGTCGCAAGGAGACGAGCACGGTCTGCCGAACTAGTTGACGTATCTAAAAGGTTTTTCCGTACTAGTTGACAGAGCGGCTCGTCCCATTGCCTCTGCGAGCAGGGATTGGCAGGCGGGTCCGTGTCGGGACAGGTTATGGACCAAACGTTCATGGCCTCGGAGCAGTGTGCAGCCTCCACAGATCCAATGGATGGATCTAATATTTTCGCTATAAGGCTTTGTGCACCATGCACCGAGGACAAGAACGCAGGTAGAGCAACACAAGAAATTTTACGGATTCCAATAAATAAAATCCTACTAATATTATAAATGTGGAAGTTTGTGTGATTGAGTGAATAATCAAACTTATGTATAGCATCGTAAGGTTAATATTCCACCAATCTTTTTTTGCAGTTAGTGACCCTTTGCCTGCCACCCGACGAGGTTCACAAAACTGCGCCGTGAACCAATTTTATACGCCGTTTTGATGTAAGAAACATGCAGTCTATAGATTTGAGTTTCTAGCCGAATTCTTCTCAACAGAGGTTTTTCCGAACCGCTAGTAGATTTTTTTTGACATTCATAAGTGCTTGTTATATAGTTTTTTTTTATTCTACTGGATGGCAAACGAGCAAGTGGGTCTCCTGATGGTAAGAGATCACCACCGCCCATAAACATCTGCAACACCAGGGGTATTGCAGATGCGTTGCCAACCTAGAGGCCTATGATGGGATACTTCAAGTGCCAGTAATTTTACCGGCTGTCTTACTCTCCACGCCGAAACACAACAGTGCAAGCACTGCTGCTTCACGGCAGGATTAGCGAGCAACATGGTGGTAGCAATCCGGGCGGACCTTGCACAACGTCCTACCACTTGCAGATATTTGGATTTTGAGATGTCGATGGTTTCATCCTAACAGCTACACATCCGTTCTCCATGCTACTACATGTTAGTCAAAGTCAAAATATCTTTATTCAATTTAGGCTATAACAAGCACTTATGAATGCCAAAAAAAAAACTACCACGCGATTCGGAAAAACTTCTGTTGAGATGAATCCGGCAAGAAACTCAACGAGGTATATTTTTTTAATGATATTTAATTATGGTTCTGATGATAGGTGGTTCGTTTGATTTGTGTGTGTTCCTACAGTGTGCATGAACGCACATTTGTTGCATAGACGTTCCTATCTATCGTAAAGTCAAGGGTCAAAGTAATTGTTTACACATAGTTCATTGAAGCCCATACTGCCCACTAAGTTTTCCTGTGTCCTTTCATCAGGCAAGCTTTCAACTAGTCCTTTGTTTTCCGCCAATCCCCACTCTTTGTCGTTTTTAAAGGAGGTCTCTTGGCATTTTGAATGTAAATTAATTCGATTGCCTACCGACTCTACAAAGGCTTGAGAAAACCTATACAAGGCCTTACTGCAGAACTTTTCCATTGTTTAACAGCCGTATTATTTTTCTTTTATAGTTGGAACTATAAGATGATATTTTATTGAATGAAGTTTTACTTTGCAGTACAGTTCGGGTTATTTCATCTTGCTCGTATCTCGGCCTATACAGGATGTAACATAAATCGCTTACAAGGAAGGGTACCCAACTGGCCGACTCCGATTTGATTTATTTTGATATATGTTATAGAGTAGTCTAAAATAACGGACACGTATTTTTCTTAGCTGCCCAAACTCAACTTAATTGGAGAAAATATCCTTCAAAGTACTGAAAATTGACCAAACCTTCTAATTTCTGTTGAGAGATTTGTTCAAGAAAATTGATCATTAATTACTGGTTTTGTTATATGTTGGAGAACATGAAAAAAGAATGGAGGAGTGTTTTGTCATTTCACCACAAACTAATTTTTTTTTCGGGACCATGGATCATGGAGCAAGAAGTTTTCAAGCCAAAAAAATAACCAAAGGGAAGTGAGTGAAGCGACGAAAAGTTTGAAACTTTGACGTGTTTTTTTATATAAAATATTTTAATATAATAATACATTAGAAAAAGAAAAAAATAAATAAAAAATAAAAAACAACAATAATATTAAAATAAAAAGAAGTATTATGCATATGCGAGATCGCGAAGCGGCCCCAGCTCAGCATAGTGTTGGCCGTATAGGCCAACGCTGGTCTTCCGCTGTGACCGCTGTGCCAACAAACCAATGACAAAAACCAATAAAATCAAAATTCAAAACCAAATTAAATAAAAGAGTAAAAAACACTAACTATCCATAGACCACAGACGCCGACACGACATGCACAATCTGTCGATTGTCATGTACTTTATAACGATGTTTAATGTAGGAACCAAATGTACTAAGTGATCGAACTAGTACGTTAACACAATTGTACTAATTAGGAGCTATCCATCTAATGAACAAACACGCATAACTTCAATGTAATAAGCTTGGTCGTCCTTATACCATTTACTCCTGGAGGGATAACCTTAGTTCAAGTATAAAGCCTTAACTAGAAACTGACTATAAAGTTACCATGAACCATTCATATATGCTAACGTATGTCAGTGCGGTCGCAGCTGCTGTACTCTGAAAGTGCTATGGCTTTAGAAGAAAACTTCGCTAGTATACTCTTTATGTTCTAGTCTTAAAGCACCTACATCAGAAGGTGCCATTACTTGAATGCCGTTATACTTTTGCATGCTAGTGTGTAGTGAAAAAGTTTTCATTATTGTTCCTGTTCACTATCTTAATTTACACTATGTTCTGCAAATAAATTACTTACTTAATATTTTTTTTTATAGCAGCCAGGATAACTCTCACTAGAAAAGTAGGTTGGATGTCATTCAATATGTTACTAAATAACAGTAAGTAAAATAAATGAAGGTATTATATTCCAATCAATACATTTGACGAAAATTAATAAATACCAATCGCTTAAAGGTTAACTGGAAGAGATCCCTTTAAGGGACAAGTTCGCCTTTGTACATCTTATTATCTTATTGTCTATTAATTTCATGTGTTTTTATGTACAATATAAAGAGTTATACAATACAATACAAATATGCAAGCGTCAAATTTCTCGTTACATTACAAAATGATTATTATAATTATAAAATTATAGTCCTTAGGTTTCCTTGTTTTTTTTTTTAATTTCCTGCACTACTTTTTTCTTGATAAGAACTTTCAACAAAGTAAGTAGGTATTAGAAATAATAGAAAAATATTTTTTTTATAAGTACATATACTTACTGATTAAGACGGCTCAAAAACAGACAGATATACAGACAAACTTTTAAGCAAACACTGAGAACCAGTCTATCTAAGCAGACAGAGAGAAAAAAGCGCTTAACTGCCTCCTGTAATAAGTGCTTTGTGATTCGAGTTATTATTTACAATATTTCCATATACACTATGTATTTCTTTTCGCTTCTGTGAGGGAAAAATATTTTAAATTTAGAACAACCACAAGATAAACTACTCGAATTATAAAGCATGTTAAATCACTTTTAAAAGGGCGTAAGTTTACGAAGTAGTTTTCCCGCTTACTAAAGAAAGGAAGAAATAAATAAATAGAAAGAGAAAGAAATATAGAAAGAATAAAAAGAAGGAAAATACATTTAAAGAAGGAAAAGACAAGACACAACAATAGTATTAAGTACAAATAAATGCGCGTGAGTCCGTACGTAACCGTGGAGCACTCGCGACTGATGGTTGCCGAGGTATGCTGAGAATTCGTGGCGCGTAGGTATAACTCGCGTTCCGGCCGTTTGTATGAAGACGGTATACTGCTCTTTTTTGTACTGTGATCGGACTATTAAGGCTGGGAAATGTCAATCAATTATTGTACTAAATGAGTGACTTTTTCATATGCATTATTATAGATTTCCGTTGCCTAGTGTCCATAGTACAAGCTTTGCTTAGTTTGGGACTAGGTCAATTGGTGTCAAGTGTCCTATGATATTTATTTATTTATTATTATTTATTAATAATATAAATTTATTTATAATAATATACAATCTAGGGCAAGGGGGTTAATATGGAACTTTATTATTTAGTGTCAAATGTCAAAATGAGATGTAATGATTCTTAAGCACATTTAGAGAGCACGCTAAATACAAACTTTTCCTGTAACTTACGATGGAAAAACAAATTTGAGTAGGTTTCCTTTTAATATTTTCCTTCCCAATCCGCACTAGGCCCGCGTGGGAATCGCCCAAGCCCTCTCATTATGAGAGGAGGTCTGTGCCCAGCAGTGGGACGAATATAGGCTGAAATGATGATGACGAGCAGTATTGTATCTACGCATAACCTGTCAAATTTATGTTCAAGGCAAACCAACGAACCATATGAGCAATAAACTTCCTGATAATTGTGCCGCTAAATGTAAAATGTTTCACCAAAATTGGATGCAACCGACACAGAAATTTAATTAAAACTTTACACATAAAAAATCAAGAAAAATGTTCTTTTGTTTGGCTGGGGGTTCGGGGGAAGTATAATTACACAACACGCAACGATTACGAATGGACAGGAAAAAAAATCGACAAAGTGCGAATCTGACGCGCGCTGGGGGTTCCGTGCGTTTGTAATTTATTAACATGTTTTTTTTTCTAAGTACCTAATTCTAAGCCAACGTAGTAGTAATTAATAACTTAACCAACGTAGAAAAGTAAAAAACTAACTACTGACATTGTCATTTCAAAGTTTATCAAACATAGCTATGAACTACTGCACCATTTTATTTTTTTCGGTCAGTCGGTTCGGTATTTTTGTTATATTTTTTTTATACATAAAGTAACCTAAAACTTGTGCACAATTTAGTTTAAAAATTAAATCACTCGTAATGTGTACTGCAGCCTGAAAAAGTTTGAACATCTTTGATCTACAATTACCTCTTTTACGTCAAGCATTGATGTAATCCGAGAGCCTGTTACGAATTGAAATACGTCGTAATAACATTTGGATTCGATAATGTATTATAAAAAGCGTTTTATAAATACCTAATTTCAAAATACCTAAGAGCAGAAATCACTATGGCAAGAGAGTATGGTCAAATTACTTGCCACTTATCCTAAACAGCTTCCCTTTCGATACCATAAAATTATGTATATTTGATAAGGCAATTCAAACTAAGAATATTGTAAAAAAGTTACCTACTAACAAATAAAACTTACCTACTTACTATCAGGGCGCAGTGACCCAAAGTGGGTCTTGGCCTCCAACACCAGATTACGCCACGCTTTACAATCTTGAGCTTGCCAGCCTTCGACCCCGAGGTCCAAAAGGTCTTTCAGGACCTCGTCCTTCCAGCGGTACCTGGGACGACCAACCGGTCTACGTCCACTTGGTCGTCCCAAGTAGTCCCTTCACAGTTCGATCCTCTCCCAACCTTTCCACGTGCCCGAGTCACCGGAGTCTGGACGCTTTGGTCTCTCCTATAAGATTGGTGCTTGGTGATCAATAAATAATATTTGTATTGTATTGTAATTGTTGTATTGGGTTCAGATACCAGGTCTTCAATTTCCCTATTCTTTCTCACCCTCCAGCTTCCGTCTTCTCTCTGTGTCGGCCCCAGAATCTTCCGAAGAATTCTCCGTTCTGCTACTAGCAGCTTGTTCTCTTCTTTGCAAACTACTACTAGCAAATAATAATAAATAATTATAATTTGATAGCATGAAAGTAACCATAACAAGTCAAGATCCACTTATTAGTAACATAATCCTAACATAAAACGATTGTACTTATAATAATAATTAAAGAAATAAACAGTTTATTTTTTTTGGAGCTCTAACACAGTAACAAGTGGCAAGAAACTGAAGATGAAGATTAAAAGAAGAATGATTTTAAAGATAAAAGACGTTGATTTAGTAGAGTCCGGATAAGGTGTAATCACGTTAGCTGTTGTAAAAACATACACGTGATTCCATTGCTCAAATTATAGGCTCATCACTATATGTGTGCAAGCTGTGGCAGTAATTGATGTTGCAAATAAATATATAATACAACAAGCTTAGCAAGAAACGAGGAAGCTGGCCAAAAAGACAAACAATCGTCTGCTGTGTTTATTTGCGATAAGAAACTGTATATTAAGATGGTTTATGAATGGAAGTCGGTGATGTAGATTGAGAGTTAAGTTGATAAGAGTTCGCAGACAAGAGTGATACAATGGCTGTTTTAGACAAAACTAAGGATAAAAGCGAAGAATGTGAAGATACCGTTGTTGGTGGGACTTGTACTCAAACTGTTGGTGAGGATAATTGATGTATTGACAGTTTTAGCTTTAGATTTTAGAATTATAACGAAAGTATTAAGACAAATATATCCTGAATTGAAACTAAAACTATTTCGCGTGGGTGCTTTTCTAGATACGACGTAAATTTTCTATGTCACTTTAAATTCTACAGATTCTCTAATTCACTATAAGTTTTCATGTTTTCTATAGAGAACTCATTTATTTTTCAAAATGTTAGGTCTTGTAGTTTTAGAGGCAAAAGGGGGGTGGTCAATTAACACCTGTTTGCTTAGGTAACTTTAAAAATATTTATCTTAAAATTATTTTTAAAAAGTGAGATTCTCACAACAAGACCCTTCATTTGATATGTCACCTCATATAGTACCTATACCTTCAACTTTTTTAATTTTCTCATTTATTAGCCTTTTTTATTTAGCCTTCATGTTTATCATTTATTACCTAACGTTCCACATTCAAAGGTCACCGATATCACCTAGACCTAAAGTTATATCGAGAACCAATTTTTAACTAAATCAGTTGTTGCTGTCACACACGGATAGACTCGACACTGATTCTATAAGGGTTGCATTTTTTCGGAAGCCTTAAAAAGTACGTGAGAATTCTCTTTGGTTTAATCACTTTAATCCTGATCAACGACATTGTAAGTCGCAACGCGGTGAACAAGTTGAGATAGTGAAAACTCGACATTTTACTCGTGACCACTACAATGTGGCCGAAACGTCGAAATATAATTTAAGATACAAAATATAAGATTTTCCTTTTGTATTTTCTTTAAGCTAGCTTTTGTATTTTTATGTAAGCTCTACAAGAATCTAAGCTTGAATTGAGTACACTTGTTTCGACTTGTCAAGAAGAGTGTTCAAAGCGTAAAACATTATTATTAGTTCGTTGTTAATGAATTCGAAATATTGCCCAGCGGTTCATAAACTCCAAAGTAATGAAGCAAAGCGTATGTTTACGATTTTACATCGAAAATTACATTTATTTAATAAGGTGTCACTTCATTGAATGTCGGCTTATCTATTAAAATATTTGAAAAAGTTTTTGTAATATTCTGAATTTACTTTGTGATACTTTGTCACACTACAAAAAAGGAGCAGTACGCCATCTTCATACAGTCCGGAACACGAGTTATACCTACGCCCCACGAATTCTCAGCATACCTCGGCAACCATCAGTCGCAAGTACTCCGCGGTTACGTACGGACTCACGCGCATTTATTGCGTACCTTAATATGTCACAACGATACAAACAGTATTGTTCGGTGTACGGACGTTTAAATTCATGTAATATATTATAATAGAAACGTATCTTTTGAAGTTATTTTTATCAAAATGCGAATTTTTATACTCTTAAATTCAACAATAAAGCTTTTTGCACATTCCAGAATAGGCGCAAATACTTCTCCGTAGCTAATTTGTAGGTAACAAATATACGTAGTTATGAAGCCAAATAAAACCGTTTAAAACATACATTTTGTGGTTTATTCAAATAACGTAAAATGCTTTTTTGTTTTTTGTGTACTTAGTCCAACTTTAAATCTCTCCTAATCCCTTCCCTACTTTAAAGAACCCCGCACAAAATGATCGATAATAAATCAAATACATAACTGAAGAGTGACAGTTAGTAGAGTAGGCAGCCCAATCGCGCATTTGTGTACCTAGCCGGCGTAGGTAATTATATCAAGCACGCTGCCGAGATCGAATACTGCTCCTTTTTTATACTTTGACTTTGTACTTTAAAAATTATATTTTATGTTCGAGGTTGGGGTTACCGACACCAGCAATGCGCCATCCTCTTCTGCTGCATCACAGTAGCATACAGCATGAGAGCTTGTATGGGAGTATCATTAGTAGCTATGGTACAAAGAACCGATGATCAACCGCTTGCTAACATAAGTGATACCAATACTACAGAAAATGGAGGATTCCTAAATGCACTACTGCTCGTACCACCAGTAAGTTTTATTAAAGCTGTTTACAAGGAGTTTATTTTACGCTAAGACACGAAGTCGAAAACGATGTTTTACGAAGTCGTTACTTTCGAGGACTAGTCTGCTCCACCGTTCATCGGTCCTGCGACAGATGTGCCCAGCGCAACGCCACTTCCGCGAACTAATTCTTTGAGCAACGTCGGTGACGTTCGTTTTTTGTCGGATAATTTGATTTCGGATTTTATCCTTCAAAGAAACCCCTAGCATAGCTCTCTCCATAGCTAGCTGAGCGAACTCGAATTTGTGGATTAGCCCCGCAGTCAAGGTCCCCTTGGAGACCACGGACGGGAAAACGTAGTGTAGGGCGGAGGGCGGACGACCTTAAGAGGGTCGCTGGCGGCGGATGGATGCTAAGGGCTGAAGATAGTGTTGTGGCGCGCCATGGAAGAGGTTTATGTCCAGCTGAGGCTGCTGTAGGCTGATGATGATCATGAAGTCGTAACTTGGTACGGCGCGATACAGATACTACAGTACCGTGCACTCGACACGTCACACCCATCCGACAAAGCTGCGCTGCGCTGTTTTGCTTTACAACACTATGCCGTGGTGATGTGGCCAGGCACATACACGTGTTAACACGTTTCAAAAGAGACTGAGTTACTTTTGTACAAGCATTTCAAGGAATAAACGGCAAACACTTTGACATTGTGCTTTGACTGCGCGTAAAAATATGGAATATGCATATGATTAGGCGGAATGTGATGAATTTTTGTATTGAAATAATGTGAGTCTCTGTTTTAACACCAAGGCTTTTTGCTACTCTTATGTAACTAATTTTAAAAGGAAAAATTGAGGTTAATCTATAAACTAACTCATGTTTCTGCAAGGTCGGGATGTGCGGATATAAAATCCTATAACTCATTAAGATGAGTTATGTTAGTACCCTGCTTTTATACCTGATTCGCCATTTTCGTTAATTAATCAATTTCCCTAATTCTTCAATGACATCAAAATCTTTCCATCCCAGCCTATGTACGTCCCACTGCTGGGCACAGGCCTCCTCTCATAACAAGAGGAGGAGGAGGAGGATCAAAATCTCTAATTCATCAATTTCTTTAATTGGCCCTTTTCGTTTCTTCTTCAGTTTCCCTTATGCCATCAAAACATTCTTATAAGTATGTTCTTCAGTCATACAATAACAAAAGTTTTATATTACGCATTTAACATCATTATTACGAGAGATAATTAGTCCAGCGATTATTGTTTTTCAATGACTTTATTTTGTTTTCTTTGATTAAAACATACGTACTTAATACAATACCTAGGGCCTGTTTTACCACTCAAATTTTAAGTGACAGATGATTTTAAGTGACAATTGAATCGAACCGTGCATTTAAAGCCCCATGATCAGAGGCACTCTGTATACTAGGAGCATTTTTTTGCAGTACCCAAAGTTCCAGTGGAGTAAAAGCATCCAGGATGCAGTGCTTGCTTCTTTCTTCTGGGGTTACATGGTGCTGCAGATTCCAGCTGGTCAGTTGGCGCACAGGTTCGGTACTCGGTACCTGCTCACTGGTGCCCTGATGATCAACTGCATTGTGTCCTTCAGCTTGCCATGGGCTGCTTGTTATGTAAGTTTACAAAATGTAAATCACGAGTACATAAAGAAAAGACACTGTCTTATCAACGAATAAACCTTTGCACCTAGAAAGCTGATTTTTTTACAGGTGTTATTTTTAAAACGTAAACAATAAGAATGTGTTTTTCGAAATTCAATTCTTAATTTGGTGAAAAGAGGGTTGAAAGTTTGTACGGAAGTCTGTCATTTTTGGAGATAAAACACGAGTGTTTTTAAGCTGAAAATGAAAGATATATTTTATACGCGTATTTTAACGTTTTCTAAAAATTCACTCTTGAAGGGGTGAAACGGGAGTCCAAAATTTTAATGAATTATGATTAGCCTTATTTTTTATTTGAAAATTTTCTTCACTTGTCCAAACGTACGAAAAAATCGTAGAAAGTAAATATGTTATCCCAAGTTTAGCGCCAGGGATAATGCGGGTTAAAGATAGTGTTTTTATTTTCAAGGGCGGTTGGGTGCTCACGGTCATCTTCAGGATCATCCAGGGCTTGAGTCAGTCCTGCATAGTGCCGAGCATGCACACTGCTTTCGGGAAATGGACTCCCTTGGAGGAAAGAGGAAGACTTACTTCTTTTGCTTATGGAGGTAATTAATATTTTCCATATTTTGACTAACTTCATATTCACTAACCATCATCATAACCCGTGATTAATCCCTATCTCATGTGATAAAAAGTGCAGATGAAGCCAAAGGTGCATCACGTTGGCTCAGTAACTGTCTATAAACCCTATAGTCTTGACGTCTAGGGGTCGCTGCATAGGGCCACTAACTACAACGACAAAACGCGGCCACCTTAAGGTCTCCCCACATCTATCGTCACAGAATCGGCTTAAGCCGACCAAAAAACGCTTTATATCCACGCAATAAGAGCGAAAAAGACGACGATCGGCTCGGCCGACGCCAAATGACGTTCATCGACGGGGAGGCGTACAGTAGGTTTGGGAGACCCTAAATCGCTCCTGTTTATTTTGTGAGCTTTAACCTGTCATGTAATATTTACTAAAATGGTTATTACAAGTGAATGCTCAAGTTTGTCAGCATCTTTAGTCGATTTTCGTAGCATATGGGATATGGCTGTAGAAACGCTCGAAAACCCTTATTTTCTGTTGTTTTCATACATTTTATACGCGACGATTTGTATGGCGGCCACCGGAGTCAACCGTGTGCGGCGAGTCCATATAAAATGTATGAAAACTAACAGGAAATATACCGGTGGCCGCGTTTTGTGATTGTGACCAGTGGCCTGTATGCGGCGATCCTGTTGTGTCTGGATCTAGGTTGTATGTGTTGGTTTTAAAAAGTGGTAAATCTATTTCCTTCAGTTCAAAGATGAAAGATGTGGTCTCTCTCCCGAAAATTAATTCCTGTTTCTGTCAATCATTTTGACTTCACATTTAATTTCAGGCCAAGCACTAGGCACTGTCCTGGGTATGCCCATTACGGGTTTCATAGCAGCCTCTCCGCTGGGCTGGCCGGGCATCTTCCGCTTCTACGGCCTCCTGTCAGGGTTAGTGGGGGGAATGCTCTGGTGGCTTGGGGCTGACACACCAGCTCAACACAAGTCCATTTCGGCCAACGAACGGCGGTATATCGAGGAGGCTCTAGGACAAAGTGGAAATAAACACAAGGTAACAACGTAGTTCTAAGCTTGGAAAGTTTTGCGTGTTTCAGAAAGTTATCTACCCATAATAATCATCATCATCATCATGTCAGCCGAAAGATGTCCACTGCTGAATATAGGCCTCCTCCAAGGCTCTTAACTCAGACCGGTCTTGTGCTTTCCGCATCCACCGCAATCCTCCGATCTTAAATTCGCTAGCTCAGCTCACGCATTGTGGTCGCGGTCGCATTCCTTGTTTTGCTCATAATTGTACCTAATTTTTGGAATCTTAATTAATAGCAAAGTAACCAAATTACACTACCGAATTCTGTTACGTAATTAACTGCCCAAAAAAGTGGTTCAAAAGCAATCAATATAAATACTTCTAAAATTTATTAAAAATAATTAAAGTGTGTTTATTGACACTTGAAGATGTCTCCTCGTCGTGAACATCACCTTGCGACCCTTTTGTTCGGGATAATACAGACGGGACGACCGAAGTACTTGTTCGAGAAGCTAGCGTGGCGTAAATCGGCGTGTCGTGTGGTGAGCGGGCCTTTGTGTATGCCAAAGCATGGGTCAGCTGCCTTCCGTGGTAGTTTTAAGTATGCGGCCACCAGGTGTTGGAACAACTTGCCGCCACCTCTACGTCTACCAATGTGCAAACACACATTTAAATTAAAGCTAAAGAAGCATCTTTTTGAATACCAAAAAGAACAACCTGTTGGTGGCCGAGTTGTTCCAACTTACTTGAGGCGTCCCTAATTTTATTTTACTTATTATTGTTGTCGTTATTGAATTTATTGCTACTCTTTTATTTTATTTTTAAATCCTCTTGTAAAAATTTCCACGCATATATATGTATATAGGTATTTTATAATTCTTATATTTGTCATGATTTATATATATATAATATAATATATAGTTTTTTCTTTTCCCGCAATAATTACGCGTTCGGTTACGTGGGTGCACACTCACCGGGGTTCAGCTGAAAACCAGCGCTGCAGCTCTGGTTACAGGGCTACGGCATATGCTGAGCTGAGTCCTTTTGGCATCACACTACAGCACAATATCTCTTATTTTCTTCTCTTTTCCTATTTATGTTTTTACTGTGTTTTTGTTGTGATGTAGTGTGTTTTTCTTGTCAATAAATGTTGTGAGTTTGAGTTTGAGTTTGACACCAAGACTCTAATATAATTGATTCAAGAGAGCCAAAAAAACTGGCGACATCGTTTCAAGATGATGCTATTTCTATTCTTCTTTATCATCGGTAATGTGTAGAACACTTTCGAGGGCGATTTCCTATTGTGCAAATGTGATTGGAGGAAACGTGTAGTGGCATTTTAAAGTTCGTGAGATGGCAGAGGCTAAAAAAATATTTTTTCTATCAAATGAACAATAAAAGCAATTTTTTACAACTACCTAAAATCTGAAATTGGATACTTAAAAGTAGACCGGAATTAAACGCAAAATTTTAGTTATTCTTTATTATGATACCTTAATTTACTGAGTCAATGAGTGATCAATTTTAGAAATATAAAAAAAAAACTTTTATCGCTGTCCGTTTCAGAAACATCTCCCAGTTCCTTGGAAGAAGCTGATGCGGTCCTGGGGTCTTTATGCGATAGTGGTCGCTCATACAGGGTACAACTGGGGTAACTTGACTCTCTACTCTGAGGTGCCAGCGTTCATGGATAAGATAATGAAGGTCAACATTAAAGCGGTAAGAATTGACCAAAGCAGTCTTTCTTAATTTCTTTATTTATATTCCACGCTTTAGTATGCAGTTAAAATACTAAGGCACTGAGTAGGACAGAAATACAAAAAACAAAAAAGATCATGAAAATAAGGAAATACAAGGAAAAAAAATAATAAACTATTAGGTACCATCAGCCAAATATGTGGTCTACCACTCTAAAGTTGATAATCGTTTGCATGTCACAAAACAATAAAGCCAATAGACGTGTCTGTTAACTTGAAAGTTCGACTTTAACGACATATTAATTTGATAGGAACTTGTTTAAAAAGTGATAGACCAATTATTTGGCTGATGGTACATGAAGGCACACCTGAATCCATCGCTTCACAAAACCTCATACATTCAACACACACACTCTTCCAACGACCAGTAAACACGTCATACTCTAGAACTGATGCAAAAAGGAAATTGGCATATTGCAACGAGCGAACCCACGAGCAACAGTTCGCGCAGATGGCACTGCGATTACGTATTGAAAAAATCATGTAGTTGTTTTGCTAGTTCAGTAGCGATACATCGACTATTGTTTACTCTTCTGCCTTTATCAAAGTGCACCGCCATATCTGAAACCATCCATTTTTATCTCCTACAAGATTCGACATCTTTTTTTTTACAAAACTCATTGATGCATCATATTTTTTCAGAATGGTCTGCTGACGGCTCTCCCGTACTTTGTACAGTGGTTCAGCAACTTCTTCTTTAGTTGGGTCACCGACATGATCATCGTCAAGAAGTACCTCAGCGTCACCAACACCAGAAAACTAGCTAACAGTATCGGTACGTTCTGTTTGAGGACATATCTTTATTTTGCAAGTCACTGTTTATTTCTCATTAGATAAGACTACATAGTCAACCAAGTTCATTCCTGGCCCACAGTAAAATTTTATCTCAGTTAATAATTTTATTTGTCTTATAATTATATTAGTACTTATCGAATGAAATATCACCATGACAAAGTTCTTTGGTGGTTTAAGAATCAAACTGGTTGACCCGGCTGCATCGAAAACCTTTTTAAGCGTTATGGTTATGAGTAATCTTTTTCCTTACTGAGTGCCTGTCAGACTGTTAAATCTACCGCAGTAATTAAAAGATATGCTGCAGTAAGTTGATAAGCTGTGTTGATGTAGTAAAAATGATGATAGCAAGAGTAAATAAATTTACTTTTTTTAAATGTTGATGATTGAAATGTATTATTTCAGGTTCGATATCGTCTACGATCGGTTTGATCACGTTGGCGTTTGTGGATAAAGATATCTACGTCGTGGAAACCATTCTAGTCACCATTTGCGCTTTTTCTATCTCTACGAATGTGGGATATCATGTGAGTAAACTTATAATTATGTACTTGTAAAAATGATTTAAATTAAGACAATTACTAATTTCAAGAAAATATGTTAAATGTATTGTAAAGTGACCATGCACTTGGAAAATGGGTACGTAATTTATTTTAAATCTTTTTCTCAAATGTTGTACGCGCTGCAAACCCTCAGACTGCCTATTTCATTTTTATTCCTCTTTCTCCCTTCCTCTCTTTTAAATCTCATTAGGTATTATGTATGTGGTTTTAATTTTAATTTGTTTTATTGGGCTTATTTTGTAATATTATGAAATTTAGCACTTCTAACCTGACTTTGACTGGATTTGAATTTATCTCCGTTCGATAATGCCACACATTTGTCGTGTGATTCAGATTTACGTGGTGGTTTAGGATTCTTATTTGACGTACATAATTATAAAGATGCTGATTATGATATCGAGCATCTGCCGTTTTTAAAGTCGAACTGAACGACGAACATTTTTTGGAATAAATTATTATAATTATAGAGCCAAATATTGCTTCGAACATAAACCATCATTCTAGGGAACGCTTTAATAAATGTTCTTCAAATATTTTATGATTTTTTGACGGTGCTCCGTAAAAAACTCAAAGCCAATTTTCCGTCGTTTGCTATACTTGGTTTGCTATAGTTATTTAACCACGTCAATTGTAGTGTTAAATATTGTAATTCCCCCAGTAAACTATCTAAACATTTACATTTCTGTATTGAAATACACTAGTCTAGTTTGTATTACAATGATAGATAAGTAAAATGTTTAAAATCCTTGAATGTACCAAATCTGGCAGCTAAAGTTTGTTTACATTCAGTTAAATACCTATCCAAACCAAGTATAGAATCCTTCCTAAAATGCTTCTGTTTATTTTGTAAGCTTTTACCTGCATGTAATATTCGCTAGAATGCTTACTACAAGTGAATGCTCTGGTTTATCAGCATCTTTAACCAATTTTCGTAGCATATTGGAAATGACGGTAGTAACGCTACAAAGCCCCACCCAACTAAGAACTGGCTTAGTGATTAATGCACGTTTCACTGCCATTAATATCAGGCAATGGGCTTGGACCGACGCCAGTTCATGATAAGTGTGCATCGGTGAACTGAAATGACAAACATACAGTAAATAGTGCTATATGCACTAGCTTTTGCCCGTGGCTTCGCACTCGTAAGCCATTATGTCTAACAGTCGAATGAAAATTCCGTTATTTAAGTAAATTCATCATGTCTGGTACTGATTGTATCATCGTGTACACACATAAGCAAGGTGTATTCTTTTAATTTTATGAAAAGTTAACATTGCATGAAAGAGATTGTTTTGATGTCTCACTTTAACTTCTTTTGTTCCAAACTTATTACAGGTTAACCACATCGACATTGCGCCGAACTTTGCTGGCACACTGATGAGTATCAGCAACTTCGTATCAAACTGCGTCGGCTCCTTGGCTCCTATTGTAGCTGGCTGCATTCTGACTGACGTTGTAAGTAAAGATCCCTGCCTCACTGGGACGTCATGGAAAGAAAGAAGAGAGTACCAGTACCACCATCTGAAAGTATGATACTAACAATAAACCATCGTGACGTCACCGGCTAGGTATCCAAACAATTCACAAAAACGTATAGGCTATTGCTCACTCGGCGGCGCTTTGGCAACATCGCCAATTTGGAAGCGTTTCCACGATTTTCAAAGTCAAAGTCAAAATATCTTTATTAAATAACTAGCACTACTATTAAATAACAAGAATTAAAAAAAAAATACTATCACCGGTTCGGCTCTGTTGAGAAGAATACGGCAAGAAATTCAACGAGGTATATATTTTTTAAACAGATTTACAATATTATGAAATGATATTCTCATCACAAGTATTAAACACAACTTTATTTTTAACTCAGTAGGTTCGCTATTAAGTAAGGGATCGCCAATGCGGATCGAAATTATTTCCAAATATCCCTGTCCATGATATAATCATTAACTTTATAATACGCCTCAGGTATTAATGTCTTCTTGACAATATATCTGAATTTTGTAGCCGTTTCATTGGTTATATTTTTTGGAATTTTGATTATAAAAACGTATGCTTCGGCAGCCTTGCCACTAATATCTACACGCATAAGCATCGCCTCAGTTACTCCCGGTCCCCAACGATGACAATCTCCTCTACGTCCATTCCTATCAACATCGTCGAACTGACTGAGGATTAGCCATGGCAACTCTGTTTGGCGACCTTTAGATGCCAAAAGCAATCATGTTTGCGTCTCTGGTGACATTGCCATGTTATCCTGGTAATACAAGCCTCTTACTCTCCCATATTCACATTTTTTCAACAATCGATCTTTATCTCATCTGATGGTAAGCAACAGCCTATTTAAACTCTGACTTTGAGTAGCCCGAAATTATTGTAGTCTGAAAAACAGTCGATAGAACCGAATACCACTACTTAACAGTTGAAATTGTAATATTAACGATATAATGGTCTAGGACGACCACAAATGAAATGGATGGATTAACTGGTTAAAGCCGCAGGTTCACAGTAGATGCAGGATGCTCCAACTGGAGGAATGTAGGAGTGGCCTATATCCAACAGTGGACGTCTTACGGCTGATATGACGACGATGATGATGATAATGGTTATGAAGGGTCGAGAAGCTCTCCAAGCGTGGTCATATAACGGTGAAACGAAGATGATGAAATAAGTCCATATAATTCCTTCGCACTTTATTATGGTTTTAAAATTTAAAATGTTTTCAATTTCCTCTTTTTTCAGACGAGTGAATATCTCTGGCGCAAAGTATTCTGCGTATCCGCTGGCTTTTTCTTTGTCACCAATTTGTTCTACGTTATTTTTGGAACTGCTGAACTGGCGGATTGGAATGAGCCAGAAGAAGAAGTGACTAAAGAAGATGAAGACCCAATGCTTATGAAAGAAAGAAGATGATTTTAAAACTTGAAATGAAGTGTGTAGATGTGCTTTCATCAAAACGAAGTATGCAAAATCGACCAATCGAACAACCTTAAAACTACAACTAGGCTTGAGTCGGTCCTGAACTAAGAACTAAAAATAATGAATGCCCATCGCGGACCAAAAAGAACCAGTTCCTCGTAAACTATCTTAATCGGTCTTGGTCTCGGTCCGCGCTCCTTTGGCTCCGGAGCTAAAACGGAGCGGGAGCTGGGAGTGAGCGAGTGAACGAGGTAACGAATAGGTAAAGAGCGGAGCGGACGGCATGGCGCGGTGCTCGGTCGATGTGAACGAGACAAATAGTATTATTTCAAAGCGTATCCTGCTCAAGTGCGAGAGAAACGCTTTATTTTACATTGTACATTGTCCGCTTGTTTGATGATACCAAAGAACCATACTTAGAAGCCCGGTTAAACGAAACTAAACACGTAACAACAAATAAATATTTGATTTTTTATCTGATTACAACGTAATATTTTTATTATACTCCTTATTTTTTAACATTCCGCTCTCAGTTCAGTTCACGACCGATTCGAGTCTAAACTCGCTCCCTTCCCTTTCCCTGTCCCTGTTTCGGTCGGAGCCGCTCGGAGCTAAAGGAACTAAAAGACCGAACTAGTTAATTTGACCGATTGACTGAGATCGGAGTGCTCCCTTTAAAGACCGAGCGGGCGCAGCTCTAACTACAACCTTTTACAAAAGGTAGAAGTTAGCTTTAGTGAGAGTTTCAGAGACAGTCTATTGCCGCTAGTATTGTGAAGTTAATTTGACAACTTTGAAATTCGAGTCACGTTTCTGGTCGGTTTAATAACAAATAAGCCAATCCCGTCAAGACTGTAACGTCAAACGGAACTCACGATACTTAAGGAGCAGCCATAGCGCTGGTTAAAAAACGGCGACGGTACGGAATAGCAGTGACGCTTCCTATGCGCACGGTTTTTGTCGCATGCCCTCCACACCGCTGCTCAAAATACGCAGACGGTGCGGAATCGCAGTGACGTACCGTAAACATCACGACTTTTGGTAGAGAGCATGCGGTAAACTCTGTCAATAATAATATTCATACATTTTTCACCTGTGGAAGTCAGGTGGCAGTGAATGCGTGAAGCAGTGGTGTGGTCGCAGCGATATTTCACCTTTCAAGTAAGCCTAATTGATATTTAATTATCCAGTGTAGAAATAAACATCGTTGGAATGTGGTCTCTGGCCATATTATAATGTAATTCGTATTAAACACTACAGAAGACTAAGGGGCTAGCAGCTATCTCTCTCAACAAATTGCCATCACCATTCAACGAGGGAATACTTCAAGCCTTTTGTGCACCAAGGCACGGGGCCTTGTTTGATTTAATTAAGTATAAGTTTTATGTACTTACGTGTGTGTTAAGGATAGTTTTATTTTAATTTAATTATTAGTCCTATTTATTCTATCTATTCAATTAACAAAACTATTTTTATTAAAAAAAATAGTAATAAAATGGTGATATGTAGTAAGTTTAAAAGGTTAAATATTAACTGAATATAGTTTGATATTTTAGTATTGGTTAAATAACAAAATCATTTATTAGTTGGTCGTAGAATAAAGACGTAATAAGAGTCAAATGTTCGAACAACAATTGCACACTCTGTAAAAAGTAATTATAATATTAGTAAAAAAAAGGATACAAATATAACCTATGGCATAAAAAAAATGTGACGCTTAATTAATTTTAATTAATAAAACGATTTCTAGTTTATGTGTGAATCGGTGGCGTATCAGTAATAATGCATGATCAGAAATCGAATAAATTATAAAAAACTAAAATTTGTATAATCTAATATCAAAATCCGTTTAGAAATCTACAAAAACTTTTGCTTTTAATTAGAGGTGGTCTATCAATTTACATAAGGTTACATTAATTTTTTTTGTCACTGAAGAGTGGCTATATGCCAAATAAAATATCAAAAATGTTCATAAAAATCATGAAAATGTGCAAGATTAAATAAAAAGAATAAGATAGGTAAGATGTGGATATTAAATCAATAATTAAATATTTCGCATTTTGTATTCTTTTAGACGTTAATAACGAGGTAACTACAGTCCCAAATATTTGGTGCAAAAGTGTTCCCTACGATCAATCGAAATATCATGAGAACATTGATGCATAATCTTTTGTTGCCTTATTTAATGACAAGACATTCAACTCGATTGATCCTGGGATCGTATTGAAGAAATGAAGAATAAAAAAAAATTGGAATATTTTTGACAGTAAGCTATTAATTTAAAAAAGAAAATCAAACCTCTATTGATCGTGAACCATTTTTTATTGTAGAGAAACAAGAACAAAGATCACCATCATAATGGGTAATAATGCGATTCCCGATGCCCACACACAAACATGGGTTAAAGACCGGAGATGAAAGACGTAAATGTACTTTGACCCATTCATTATCACATTTTACTACACTATTCCTGATTTTTTGCTACACAACGTAGTAATGTACATGAGCTAGGTGAGAAAAGAAAGAACTAAACAAAGGTTACATTAAAAAAGGAACTACAATTTTTTTTTGTTAGATAAAGAGATGTCAAAACAGAATTTGTTACAAAAGTTTGCGCAATTTCGTCTAAGGTGGACCGGAAATTACGGCGTTTTTAGTATGTTTATCGTCGAATCAAAATCTTGCTATACCTAATTAAGAAGACAAAGTATTTGTATATGTTTGCGTAAGATAGGTATACACCTGCGGTATAATAGAGTTAAGGTATTTGATGCAGTCGATACTTGCGATATTCATTTATTATTATTTATTTTAGCTGCTCCACAACCAAGCAGAAGCAAACAGTTATTTAATAGTAAAGTCATTGGTTCTAGTTCATTCATAGAAGAAATTTCGGCAAATATAACAACCGATTCAAATTTTAACATTGTTTCTTGTATATTTTTAACTATATTTTGATGTTATTAATTCGTCGCCTTTAACAAACACATTAACATTTTTGTGTACATGAAATAAAATGCGATGTAGGTAATGCCTCAATCGTAAATTATTGTAATCATTGAAATCAGTGAAGTTATTTGCTGGGAAAATTATACAATGACTACTGTTTCGTCGTAGTGTTTGCTGTTGATAAGAAATCGTGTATATTAAATGATTTTCCGGATGCTATGAAACATTATCATATTGTGAGCAAATTATAACTCTAGACGCAATTAACTTTGTGGGGTGAGTAGAGAAAATAATGACAGAATGGCTCAATTAGATGAAAAAAAAAGTGAGCAAGAAGGACAAAATGTGGCTCAAATGGTGTTGGATGAAGGACAGCAAAAAATAGGTACGTAAATTAAAAACTGAATAGAATAATGTGATCATAATCTGTGTTCTGATTTTAGGAGCTGTAAATAAGTCAAACTTATTTCGTCATAGGGGAATGTTTTTTACAATGGGATTATTGGAATTAAAGGCGACCGGAAGAATATTGAGGTTTGAATAGAAGCTTACGGTGTCAGATCAGATCCTAGATAGTATTTGAATTTAGTAGTATTTTTTTTCTTTCATGTTCCAGGGTGGGGATACAGACATCAACAAACCATCATACTGTTCTTCTGTTTTACTGTAGCTTACAGCATAAGAGCTTGTGTGGGAGTATCACTTGTTGCTATGGTGTATGGATTTCATGACAAAAGTAACATTACAGCTGTTAATGAGAACGACACTGTCAAAATTGACAGCGAGGGAAGTGTTAGCATCCTCAATGGCATTGTATTTGATGAACCCGTAAGTAATTTTTTTGATTTTCTTTATTTCAATTATTTGTAAGAATGACACTATTATTATTTTAACGGTACTCCAAGTATTTATTATTCTACTCACTGTAATACCTTTTTTTAGATACTTATCTCTTTTGTTGAAACTGCATGACTGCTGTTAACCATTTGATCTTATTCCAAACTTATCTTTTAATTTAAACAAACTATTTTATTTAAATAAAAAGTAGTTGACAACATGATCAATTTGATAAGATAACGGAATATTTTTATGGTTAAGGTTTAAGAATTTATCATTACCTGCATTGTAACTTATACAATGCCATTTGATTCTTTAGCAGAATTTTATTTACATCAATAATTAGTAACTAACTTCTTTAATTAGAAATAATGATTCCTTTTATTTATAAAACGTAATTATAAAAACAACTTGTGTAATAGTGGAGTTTTAAACGTGATACATAATTAGTGTGTCTAGCTCAGTTAATCTAAAAAAAAAATACATTAACTAAGTAAGTGAAACGAGTCGGAAAAAATAGGATTATGTTGAAGTTATCTCGCAGTAAATGTATGGACATCTCAAATTAAATGAGACTTATTATTGACTTACTTTTGATTGACTGAATGCACTGTATCATTTTTCGGCATTATCTGAATTAGAAACACTTAATTTTGTGTCACATTTAAAATTTTACCTCGTGTGACCACGTTGTTTATTCATTGCGCTTAGGTATCTATAGTATTAATTTTGTTAACTTTGGATCTATTTGTATTTTTTATTGCTTGTCCAGTACCCATCATTCTCATGGAGCAAGAAAAAGCAAGACGCCATTTTGTCCGCGTTCACGTGGGGCTACATGACGCTGCAGTTGCCGGCCGGTGCGCTCGCGCATCGCTTCGGCACTCGCTACCTTCTCACTGGCGCGTTGGTCGTCAACGGGATCATATCCTTCTGCATGCCTTGGGCCGTTTACTATGTAAGAGTTCAATACTTTATCAACAAATTCTGTATCATCTGTTAGTAACTGATTGTTATTTGTTTTTGTTAGTATGTATAGGGATACTGACTTGCGTTGGATGAGAAACAATTCTACACAAACAATTCAAAACACACGGCCATTTAGATTTTGTTTACAATTTACTTGTTGTTGAATGTTTTTTTTTGTGTGGTTTAGATGTTTAGATTTAGACAAATTAGCTTTATTTATAGATTTAGTAATGTCATTAACAAATCAACTGAATTGTGTCTCCCTCTGTAAAATGTTTTTGCAAATGCCATAGTGAAATAGTATTGTATGACAACGTCCGATCGTTTGAACGTTCATTCGTTGGTGGTGGTTGGTCGTTGGTTGATCAATTACAATACAATAACCTTTTATTGTACACCAAAAAGCGATACAGAAAACAAGGAGCAAACTCCTTTAGGAAACCTTTTTTCCAAGCGATCCAAGATTTTCTTAGTTTAATTTTTTTTTATTCTCTTAGGGTAATTGGATAGCAGCCGTGATATGCCGGATCCTGCAAGGCTTGACTCAGGCTTGTGTTATACCGTGCATGCACACGGCATTTGGGAAATGGACCCCTTTAGAAGAACGTGGAAGACTCACCGCGTTTGCGTATTCAGGTAAAACAATAAAGATCATGTCAAGTAGCATGAGAGTATAAAAATCCTAAATAGTTGATTACCTTTTTTTAACCTTACGTATTTTTTGATGTTGAATTTTTCTTATAATTATTTATTAATTCCTTGTAAAAAATAATTTTGTATATTAGCCTCACAGTGCTTTGGTTTTTACTGATATGCTGTGATTCTTATTTAAATAAATAAATAAGAAATAAAACTTGTCATGCTCAAGTGAATTTATTTTGAAAAAAAAGTCTTTCTACCATGTTTCTTGCGGCACATTCTTCTTGGCAATGATAGTCTTTCCGAAAGCGCTGATAGTTCACAAAAAAATACGTGTACAAGATTGAGGTGGAAGAGAGGCTCATTGCGGCCTATTTACAGAATAAACGATTTGAATTTAAAAATTGATTTTCTCAAACCAATTTTTAATAGATTTCTTACATTTTTCTAGGACAAGCTCTAGGTACGGTCCTCGGCATGCCCATAACTGGCTTCATAGCAGCTTCTTCTCTGGGCTGGCCGGGAATCTTTCGATTCTACGGACTCTTAGCCTGTATCGCTGGAACAGTTCTCTGGTTCCTTGGAGCGGATTCTCCAGCGAAGCATCGAAGTATTTCTGTAGCTGAAAGACGGTATATTGAAGAGGCTTTGGGTCAAACTCAACAAAAGGTATTTATTTATTATAGTTATTTTAAAGGAAACAGTTTTTTTAAGATTCACAATAAAAATTACAGTGATTACTTTTAATTAACTCTCAATGCGGTTGCATGCATCATGACGATAATGTATTTTGGGTCAGCGTCGACGTATAATCGAAGAAAGTGATTCGCGTACCAGGGTGAAACCTTTTCATATACAATTTCGCTCTGATTTCTTAGGAAAATGTATGGGATGTCAACATGAAATAAGTAGCACAAAGGTTCCACCCTAGTTCATGAATCAGTTTCCTTGACTGTACGGCAGAAATTCACTGTAAAATATTTAATCTAAAAAAATACTCTTTTTTCTTTGATACATCTTTCAAGAATAAAAGTTAAAAAAGAAATAACAATGTTGAGCCAACTCGTTAGTTTCGTTTTTTTAAAGCATAAGGATGTTGTCGTCGCTACAGATCAAAAACAATTTTGGATATTTCCGTGACCTTCGAATTTCAGTCGTGGTGCTGGCAAAATCAATTTTTAAGGAATAGTTAAAATTTTAATAATATGTTCTCCAGAAACACCTAAAAGTTCCTTGGAAGAAACTCTTAACCTGCAAAGGCATGTGGGCTATCATATTGGCCCACATTGGTCAGACATGGGGTCAGCTCACTCTGTACACTGAGGTCCCTGCCTTTATGGATAAGGTCATGAAAGTCAACATCAAGGCGGTGAGTTGTTTGTTGTTATTGTTTTCTGTTATTGTAGAGTTGTTTGTTGTTATTGTTTTCTGTTATTGTAGAGTTGTTCGGTTTTTTGTTGCTTGAACCTTTATTAATAGACTTCAAAAAAGAGGGAAGATTTAAATTTACAAATTAACGTTTTTTTGTGACGTTGTACTTTCCGTTTCATCATCATCATCATCATCTCGACCTATAATTCATTCCTCTACAGAGCATAATCTTTCTCTCATTGTCAGAATAAGAAACCTTGGGTCGTAGTTTCCAAGCAGGCCGTGTGTGGTTTGGGAACCACCACCATTGATTTATTTTGCAGGTTTGAGTACACTTTGTACAGTTTCTCTCATGATATTTTCCTTCACTGTAATTTAAAGCTATTGGTACATTTCAAATACCGGTGCTAGATTTTATTGACATTCCTAAGTGCTTGTTATACCCTAAATTGACTGAAGATTTTCTGATTTTGACTTTGAAATGCTATTTCGCATATGAATTTCGAAGAACGTTGACCCTACGATCCTCAACTTGAGAGGTCATAAAAGGTCCAACCTTTAGGCCGTCACGGTTTCATTTCATTCATGTTCTCTATTTTTTTTAAAACATTATCTAATTTCAGAACGGTCTCTTAACGGCGCTTCCATTCTTCATGATGTGGCTAACCAACTTCTTCTTCAGTTGGTTTACTGACATGCTGATCGTCAAGAAGGTCCTTAGTGTCAGCCATACAAGGAAACTGGCTCAAACTTTGGGTAATTAGCACGTTAATCTTAACTACTAAGGGGAAGTTTCACCACCCATTGATTAGTGTTAACTGACGGTTAAATGTGATGGCGTCTCTATTTGTTTTGTTCGAATAGACGGAGACGGCATCACATTTAACCGTCAGTTAGCACTAATCAATGGATGGTGAAACAGCCCCTAAATTTACGATACAGGGGCTGTTTCACCACTTATCGACTAACTTTAAGTGACGGGTATCTGTTTGTTTTGTCGAAATAAACAAAGACGGCATTACTTTTATCTGACTCTTAAAGTTAGTCGGCAAGTGGTAAAACAGGCCTTTAGTGTACGAAATCAGAACCGAATTTTAGTTTGACATCGTTGAACATGTCGAACAACACATAGGCTACTTATAATCTCGATATTTCCAAGGAATTGCGATAAAATCTCAAAATCTCAACCGCTGGCTTTAGATGCTGAAACCACATATAATTTTTGAGAACTTCACGATATCTTTCATTTTATTCTTCCTTCTTCTTCACCTTTAACACATTCACTGCCACCTGACTTCCACAAGTGCCACCGACGCACATGTGCGTTCAAGATGTATGAATAATTATGACAGTGGAACTGGGTGAAGTTCCGAAAACGCGTATATGCGTCGGGTGCAGTGAATGCGTTAAGCTGATTGAACGATGAAAATAAATGAAAGCTTGTTGTAAGCATGTTAATATGTTTACAGGTTGTTTCCCTGCAGCAATCGGTCTCATTTCCTTGGCCTACGTGAAAAAAGATATTTACATCGTCGAGTCGATCCTTGTGGCCACTTGCAGTTTCAAGGTCGCGGCGAATTTGGGATTCCATGTAAGTTCAAAATATTTTAACTTTTGAACACCCATTTTTTGCACAAACGTACCTATCATAAGGTCGCGGCTGAGAAAAGTAATTGCTTCAGTTCATTGATTTGCTTGGGGGCTGTCGCCTGCTGTTCCATCTTCTAAAATTCGTTCATCGCATGTACACTGGAACTATACAGTTTACGGGTTAAAAACTCTCCTATATAATTGTCAGGGTCCCAAACTATCTTCATACTGCTAAGAACTGCTAAGGAATAAGCTCCCACATATAAACAGATGTCTAGTCTATTACAGAATTTCCTCGGATCTTTTTCTTCACCGTAAAGCTCGTGGTAAATTTCAAATTTCAGTCTGCATAATATTATTTTCAAAAACTCAGATTATCACGGATTTGATCTCATATTTGCTTGAGAGGCTATTACATAGGTCATACCCACAGAACGGAAAAAACTAGGTCATACCACTACGCTAACATGGTCTTTTCAATAACTGTTCTTTAAGAAATATCTGCCCTTTTTAAAACCATTTTTATTTAACATTAATAAAAAAATCGGGTTCATCGGATGCGATAAGAATCCGCATCCCCTGGTATTATGACAAGCAAACAGTGAAATTAAATCCACCATTAGAAAAGCTGTGATTAATTACAGCACATTGTTTGCAATTCCCTTGTCCAAATGCAGAAAACAAAAGGTTCACTAACGCAGAGGAACCCTAACCGAATTACTCACGGTTCCGTTGAGCTCTGTGACAAGAAGGGATATCACTATCTTTGGAGCTTTTTGTGAAGAACCCGTGACAACTATCACAGGAGGTGGCAATGCTACACACTCGGCAAAATGATAATTGGGTAGATTCATGGGTTTTAAAAAATCGATGGTCTAGAAGACAAGCACATTAATTACAGATTTAGTAATTGTTCAGGGAAACAGTTTTAAGAGCGTTTATACCTGCTGAGCTGGCAACGTTGCATTTTTGTTAGTTTTTCTCGATTATTCCATAAAAATTGAATGAAAATTAAAAATGTGGTCTGATAGAACTCTTTTTAATATATAAGTTAATGTGTCTACTCCAATAATTATTCGTGATGTACTTTTATTCTCTTTAAAAACAGTTAATAAACATTTGTTCGTTTTTAAAAAATATAAAAGTCTATCACGAATAATAAAATTATTGGAGTACACACATTAACTTTTATTTATTTATTTTATTTATTTATTTTTATTTATTTATGGTTTTTTGGAATCTTTTTGTATTTTTTATTTCCATTCCAAATTTTTACTTTTACGGTCATCCCGTAAAACCTAAATTGAAAATACAAACTGAAATATAGATGCACAGAAAAACCAGAAAAATAAGACCATCACTGGGAATCGAACCCAGGTCCTCGGTAATCCGTACCGCGTGCTATACCGCTACACCACTGATGGTTAAGTGGCTAAATAAGAAACAAACAAGCTGAGATATGAGGTGCATAGGGGAAATTCGTGTCGGTACCGTTGACCATCAGTGGTGTAGCGGTATAGCACGCGGTACGGATTACCGAGGACCTGGGTTCGATTCCCAGTGATGGTCTTATTTTTGACCATCAGTGGTGTAGCGGTATAGCACGCGGTACGGATTACCGAGGACCTGGGTTCGATTTCCAGTGATGGTCTTTATTTTTCTGGTTTTTCTGTGCATCTATATTTCAGTTTGTATTTTCAAAAGTCCTTGGGTTTTATTTAGGGGTTTGCAACTAAGTTAGCTTACATTAAACGGCACTGCTTATGAAAAACGATGAAAAAAAACCCGGCCAACTGCGAGCTTCACTCGCGCATGAGGGGTTCCGTACTATTATCTATACAACATTAGATACACTCGAGAGCAAAAGTTTCGGGTCACTAACATTTACTTCAATATCTTGAAAACGAATAAAGCTATCGTATTGAAATAAATTGAACCTTATAGACAATTTAATAATCCTTCATTACACGTATAAAAACTTATTGGGGTACGTGAAGTAATGCCATTAAAAAAGTTATAAACAAAATGATCGCTTTTTTCTCAAATTAGAACTTCTAATTTTCGCAACTGTCTTTGCTTTTGTTTTTGTTCTGTCATAAAATGTGTTTATAAGAAGTGCCCCAAGTATCCAATAGTCATTATCAAAGTAGTAATTATGTCACTCACACCCGAGGAATGAACGAAAATCCTCACGCTGCTGGAAATTGGGACAAGTCAGCGAGAAACTGCAAGAATAGTCGGTGTATCGTTGTCTACAGTCCAGCATGTTCGCCAGCGGTTTCTAGAAACTGATTTGAACCTACGCAGACCAATAACAGGCAGACCCAGGTGTTTAACGGAACGGGAAGATCGATATCCAGTTAACACTATGCTGCGAAATCGATTTCTTACGGGAACAGCACTGACTCAACATTTTTTAGGGCTTGGTGGAAGCAACCCTAGTGCTTGGACTGTAAGACGGCGACTTGCTGAAGGTAATTTGAAACCATTTAGACCCGCAAATGGTCCGGAACTCGAGCGGCACCATCGTATAGCAAGACAAATTTATGCACGCGAACATTCAGATTGGGCGATTGAAAATTGGTCAAATGTCACATTCTCGGACGAATCAAAATTTATGCTGTATAAAAACGACGGAAGGGCAAAGGTATACAAAAGACTAGGAGAATGATTAATGCAAGCCTGTATTGAAGAAAAGGTGGCATAAGGTGGTGGTTTGGTTCTCGTCTGGGCTGGAATTTCTGCGGAAAGCCGAACAGAGCTAGTACTGATCGAAAATGGTACTCTTAATGGCGTAAGATACGTGGATGAATCCTTACCGACCACGTCGGTCCATTTATGGCAAGACTCGGTGAAAATGCTATCTTTATGCACGATAACGCCCATCCCCACACTGCTCTTGTAGTGGAAACCTACCTCGATGAGGTGAATATTCGTCCCATGGAGTGGCCAGCACGTAGCCCCGACCTTAACCCGATCGAGCACGCCTGGGACGAGATCGGACGACGTGTGAGACAGCGAGATCCTCCTTCAATTGCGCTTCGTGACTTGAAACATGCTTTGGTAGAGGAATGGGAAACATTCCCCAACAGTGTTTCAGAAACTTGGTGTACAGCATGGCGAATCGCATGCAGCAGTGCAGACAGCACGTGGGGGTAATACCAAGTACTAAACTGCGTTAAAACTACTTGTAAAATATAAATCTTAAATGTTTTCAGTTTTGGTTTTGCAAGCAAATTGACGCTATTTTTAATTTGTCGTTTTAAACAAATAAAACAAATGATCAGTAATAAATGTTATGCATTTTATTTTAGTAACATTAAATTGTCTATAAGGTCAATTTATTTCAAACGATAGCTTTATTCGTTTTCCAGATATTGAAG